>NW_020290802.1:0-24579 GCF_003184695.1 Aspergillus brunneoviolaceus CBS 621.78
CCCCCCCAAGCGCCCAAATCCACCATGAAAACCCGAATTTCCAGCAGCCCAAATCACCATTCCCCCTCAATCACCCATTCCAATTCCAGCCGGTCGCTTCGTCAACTGGAACGCAATGACTCTCCTGACTCGTACCTCCATCCCAGAATCCAACCAGGCGAGGAAGAATGTACTGTGTCACCATCACCATCACCATCACAGTCACCCCTTTCGCATCCCCTCCCTCTGCATCCCGCCAACATATCCAGAACCCATCAACGCTGTAATCCACCGCATCCAGCAACATAAAACCAATCATCACCCCGCGCTCAAACAAAGCTCCACAGCTCTACAGCTCCTATCATCTTCATCCGAAATCAAATTTCTTCAGCATATCAAAAAAAAAAAAGAAACTCATCTTGCTCTTCCCCGAGAATACCGACGCGGACAGTTCCACAGGAAAAATGATGTACTCGCCCAAGTTCCTGCTCGCGATGTGCCTTACCGTGGGCTTGGTGACGGCTTTGCCTAGTATGTTCTGCCTTTCTTTGGGGGTGGTTGGGGCTTCATCAGGGGTTGTATTCTGATGAGGAGAATGGAGGGGGGGGGTATTGTGGGCTATGGATTGGGAAAGAGGCTGACTAGATTCGGGGTTTTGTAGAGGTGGGGTCGACCAGCGAGTTGGATGGGGATCTCTACAATTACAAGCGCGATGGAGCTGAGCTCGACGGAGATCTCTACAACTACAAGAAGCGGGCTGAGGCCGAGCTTGATGGCGACTTGTATAACTACAAGCGCGACGGGGCTGAGCTCGACGGAGATCTCTACAACTACAAGAAGCGGGCGGATGCTGAGCTCGATGGCGACTTGTACAACTACAAGAAGCGGGCTGAGGCTGAGCTCGACGGCGACCTCTACAACTACTAAAGCACCGCGCTCGACCCGGGACAGAATTGGGGAAGAGACGTGAGACAGAGGTGGAACTGGTTGTGGTTGTTACGGTGGATGATAGGGATGTGGCTTGTTGTCACGTCGTTAATGGTGATTTGTGTTATCCGAAGGAGTATCTGTCTGTATCTGTCATCAAGATGGTAGTAGACTGTAGGTACATGGACTAGAAATGTATGCAGCCTGCCAGAAAGTCGGACGATGATCACAAGCAACGTAGGGCAGTCTCGACTATACGCTGGAACAAGGACATGCAACAGCATCAGCAAGCATCCGTAACCCCCTCCTCATCGTCCAACTCCAAGTACCAAGTCTGCACCGCCGCAAGCAAAGCAATCACCCCGGACCCCCACCACGCCAACGCACTGAAATGGTGATTCTCCCCGATGCTCTGCAGCAGGCCCGCAACGGTGGGGGAGAAGGTCCGGCACGCCGCGCCTGCGCTTGTCACCAGTCCGTTCACCCGCCCCAAGATCAACGGATCCGGCGTCCACCGCTTAATGAAGATCAACAGGGCCGGGTAGCTGAACGACGAGAAGACATTGCGCACCACCAGCCAGGTCCACAGGCCGACCGGCCGCCACCCGCGCGCCGGCAGGAACGGGAGATAGGGCAGGCAAAAGTAGGCGGCCGGGTGGAGGAAGGTCATGACCAGCAACGTCCGGCGGAGGCCGAACCAGTCCGTGCACACGGGGAAGAGCAACTGAATGCCCAGGCCGATGATCCCGTTGATGCCCATCACCAGACCCACCGTCGACAGACTCAGGTCGAGGCCGCCCACCCCGCCGAGGTAGTACCGCGGCACGCTGGGATCGCGCGGGGTCCGGAGGAATATGGGCAGCAGCTGGATGTAGGTGACGGTATGGGCACTCAGCAAGCAGACGGCGCTGATCAGCATCTTGACGTTGCGGTTCAGACTCCATAGCGAGAAGTTGGGAGTAGCAGTAGCGACTTCCTCCGTCGGCGCACGAGCACGGGCAGCAGCAGAATCCGAACTGGTCTGGAGGTGCTGTCGAAGGAGGGGGGAACTTTCAGACTGGGCTGGTTCTGGTTGCTGTGATTCATCCGTGCGCTTCAATCTCAACTCCGGATGAGTCTCATCCAGAGCGCACCACGCCAACACCATCGTGAACAGAACCATCCCCGCACAGGCCAGATTGGGCAGCAAATAGGGATACTGCCGCAGCAAGGAGCTGAGAAAGTGTTCTCCCAGGTTCAGCTGCTGCTGCGCCAATAACCCCCCGAGGGCCGGACCGATTGTGCATCCGATGCTGAAAAAGAACGGTATGACAGCATACGCCCGTGCTACATTCATCGTCAGTGTCGGCCAGGATACACTCAAGATGAACCCCTCGCAGGACTCCCAATGTGTCGAATCAATCAAACCCACCTTCATGCTCCGACCGACTGACCATCTCACTCACCATGGTCTGAACCACCCCGACATTCCCATTCAAGGCGCCCCCCAGCGCTCGGGCAAGAATGGCCATCCAGATGCTGGTCGCAAAGCCCAGCACAAACATGGATAGGACGGTGCCAGCGCATCCCAGCAACAGGACGGGCTTCCTTCCGATCCGGTCGGAGAGCGCCCCCCACCAGAACCCTGTCAGCGTCTCCGCCGCGGAGAAAGCCGCCACAAAGAGCCCGGCGTAGAACGCAGCGGGGTTGTTACCGCTGTCGTTGTTGTTATCGCCGTCGCGCAGCAGATGTACCATCAAGTCATATGCGTACGGGAGGGGGGAAGTCAGAGCGACTGGCTCGGCGATGCGGCATAGTCCTGTGGTGGTTGAGGAGGACATGAGCGGGGTAGAGTTTCGCGTTTTGAGTGGTAAAGCTTACCCAGAAGGAACAGTTGCCATGTGGGGAAGTATCTCTGCTTCGTGGGTTCCATCGTTCACGTTCAGTTTTGGTGGACTTGGTAAACTTGGTAGGCTCATCCCACGGAAATGGAAGAGCTGTTCATCCATGAAAGATATACGGTATGGTAGCGGGCAAGCGGTCACGTGCAATTTGTCACTGCAACCGAAAGGAATAGCCAGGAGAATCCTGGGAAATAAAAAAAAGAAAAGAGAACGGGTGTTCGGCTGAAGAAAGGTTGCAAGGGTCAGGTTCACCCTGTAGAGAGGGTCACGCACTTCCCAAACGCCACATTAGTACTTTTACCACCACATTCCTTACCCAAACAGATCGATTATCTTCAGGAATATACTAGTAAGTAAGTAAGGATTTTTGACAACACCCCTGCAGATAAGCCAACAAGTGAAGCCTTGTAAACATCTATATATCTATCTATATAGTTATAGTTATAGTTTATATCTCTCCATAACAACCAATTTCCAGAGTTTCTGCGGCAAGAAAAATGATGCTTTTATGTGAACACATACAAGAATCAGCAGCCGTTCCGCAAGTGCGTGGCGCCTTCTATTTGCGTCAGCTTGCTTTCACAATTCACATCCACCTGCATCTTGGCGGGGGACCAAGTTCCCCCTTTAGGCAATTTGTTCAGCTGCCGGGAGGATTGTACTACCACACTACCTGTACGCCGAACCATCCATCCTTGGAGACGAACAATCCCTGGTCCTGAAACATGTAGTATAACATGTGTATAGTAACATCTAGTAGATCTAGTTATAAACATATCCCTCCAGAAAAACAAGGACTCCAACGTCCCCTTCAACGGCCAAAATCAAAATATGTAGATGGCAAAGTATTCTAGCATACTTTCACCTCATGGACAGCCAACATGTGCAAGTACAGGGTTCAGAATGGTATCAATTAAAGCCAAAGGAGAAAATAAGATCGCTGGTCGCTATGTGATGATGCGGGATCAACTGCATCGACTGTCAAAGTCTGTATGTGCAAGATATATCGTGCCGTGGCAACGTGGAATGCATAAGGGAAAAAAGGAGAATTAAACATGGTGGCCGACGAGTGAGCTTTTGGCGTTAGAGGTAAGATACGATGTCACGGAGCGATTCTCGATTGTCGGGATGCGCTGCGACGGCCGCTCGAGCCGTGTGGGCCAGGGGCCAGGCTTTTCCGCTGTTCTTGGATCGGATGCAATGGCGGCGCGATGCCTTGCCTAGGATCCATGCCTGGTTCACCCCAGCCAGGCGGTTGAGGGTCAATTGGGGAGGGAATCTTGGGGAGTGGACAGTTAGGGGGTGGAGCTGCAGGTGGCCCGATTAGTCCTGGCATGCTCTTGCGTCGGCCCATCCCGGCCGGCGGTAAGCGTGCATTGGGATCGGTCGGATACATCACTGATCCCCGCATCCGGGCGTGATCCTGACCATTTGTTTGCTCTTCAGCCAGAAGATGTAGCTCGGAAGGGGGCTTTCCGCCCACGGCGGTTGTAGGACGCAGCGTGTTAGCTGCGCTTTTCAATGGGTTCCGAGACAAGCGGGAAAGGCGATGAGTCTTCGAATCGACGCTTCGTGCGGGATCAACAAGGGAATCCTGCGAGCTAGATACTCGTAGTAGTTTGGGTGGAGACAATCCCTGAGTAGACCCGACCTGGTGCGGCTCGTTCACAGCCCCTTGCCCAAGTCCATTCATGATTTTGCCTGGAGAGTGTGGGGGAGATGGGAAAGCTAACAGAGGATCAGCGGGTGAGTCCACGTCAACAAGGTCGAGAGCAGGAGGGGCCTGCGGGAACTGCGGGACTTGCAGCGGCCCAAACCGAGCCGTGAACCGTTTGCTGAAGGAGGGTACGCTGAAGTTTGGTGCGGGTGGAGAGGTACTGCGGTAGATCGGGTCGGGTTGGGTCGACTGAGCCCGAGGAATCTCAGCCGCCAACTCCGCAGCTGTGGGCACGGTCTGCGTTGGCGACGCATGCATCGATCGTCTCTTGGTTGACCCCGAAGCTGTTGGGCTAGCCATATCCCCGGACCTGGGCACATTATCAGCGGAAGGCACGCTCGGAACACTCGATGCTGTCATAGAGTAGAAGCGTCCCGAATTGCTGATTGGGGACGTGACTTCGGTATGAGTTGTGGAGATAGACCCCGAACGAGACTCCGATGCTGGAGGTAGCACTATCGAACGGCGGTTGATGGAGACATGGGAATTCCGGCGAGACTGGTCACTGAAGCTTGGATCCCCTTCCTCTCCGGACGCAGGCAGCTGGGGTGGAATCAGCGTGGAATATCGCTTCGTATCCTTTGTGATCATTTGACGGATGCTGGGCTTGTTGTGAAGCTGGTGGCCTGGCTCCCCATCATCGGCCCTTTCAGAGATATACTTCTTACCGCCACGCGCCTCAATTTGAGCTCGGACTGCCAACAACCAGGTGTTCATGTCTTCGGGATGATCGAAGACCAGCAAAAATGTGCGTTCCATCCGTCGAGTATGGGAACGATGGAATCCAAAGCGAAATCGATGATGCTTGGTACCTTCAACGCCTTCCTCGTCCGATGATTGCGTCACTTGAAGCACGTAGTGCTTCCCAGGAATAGCATCACTAGCAAATGCCACTGATTTGGGTCCCAATTGAAGCATTTTTTCAGGCAAACGGTCGTGCTTGCCGGAGCCCGCATATTGTAAGATATAGCCGGCGGTAGCGAGAACGTACACCTTCTGCGACCATTCGGTCTTACTAATGGTTTCAGAAAGGGTGCGCAGGTGCTTTTTTCGCTCTTTCTCCTCTTTCTTCTTCTTGGTGGTTGTGTCCTCCGCGGCGTCTCCGTTCTGCGATGCCTTGCTTGATGGGTCATCTTCACGGGAGACGATCCCTTTGGCTCTTGCCGTTGCTTGCATGCGCAGAATAGTGTCCACCGAGAGAGAAGGAACCGGCAACGAATCATGCTTGATCGACTGCGGGTATGCCTGGAACAAAGGCGGTGGTTTCCAGCCTAAGTCACCTGCCGGAGGTTGATCATCGCCGGACTTCCCCCGCGATTTCGCAGGAAGCCTCGAGCGCTGAGAAGCAATTGTGGTGGGAGATGTGGGAAGTGTCGCAGCAGAGGTGTTGGTTCTCGGTGTCGCGACCAAAGTTGGTGACAAGGGCACTGCCCCTGAGTTGGGGGCCGGTTGCTCCGTGGCAGGTTTCTGTTCATCGATACCAGATAGCTTGGCCTCCGTGGCTGGCTTACGGGCCGATTTGTCGCGCCCGAAAATGTTGCGTAGACTGGATTTGGATGTCTGGCGTTTGACCGGAGCGGGTTGTAAAGGGACTCGCTCTCCTCCCTCCTCATCTGTCTGGTAGTCGGATGGCCGGGGTCGCTGTGGTCGAGTGGCTGTTACTTGTATCGGGCGCGCGGTGGGACGGCTGAAATTGGTTTGCAGCGGTGCCAATCGCTGGCCTCTGCGCTCGTTAACCGATTGTTGCGGGGAATCAATTTCGAGCGACATTCTCTGCGCGAATTCCCACAATTGCGCAGAATTTCGGTGCGGGAAGTCGGGGGATCTGGTACGAGTCGGGGTATAATTGAAGTCGGAAAAGCATTCAGCATTCGTGCCACGGCTAGGTGATGATTAAATCGAGAGATGCAGGTAAAGAATGTGGTCAAACTGGCTGGATGACTTCATCGACAGACGATGCAAGACAACGGGCGGGATAGAGCGATGGTCGGACCACTAGACGTGGATCATTCCCGTCCAAATTGTGGAGGCACCGTGTCGCATCCACCAGGACAGAGCTCAGAGCGGTACAGACGAGAGAGAACGATCGCGATAACAGGCTGTGGATACAGGACGAGCCCAGAGTGTACGACGAACAGGGAATGATTGTCGGGAGTGGGAAACTGGGTCAACAGATCACCGGGGTGAAGATCAGATCAGGAGAAATCCATTGCCGTCCGTGAGCTATAAAAGAGTCGCAATTGAAGGTCATTCGGCGAGGGAGACAGTCGAGAGCAGCAAGGATAGAACAGAATGAGCGATAAAAGGGCGAAAAGAGGGGAAAAGAAGAGGCAAGAGAGTGTGAGGGCCAGGTTGGACGAAGGGAGGGGAGGGGAGGTGGGAGAAAGAGGAAGAAAGCGTTGATGACTCGAAAAATGGCGACAAGAGAGAGGCAGGCAGGACTCGAGAGGAGAGGGGAGGGGGGGAGGGGGGGGCAGAAAGTATTGAAAATAAAATGGTCACTTATTTTGTTTGAAAGAAAACGATGAGAGAGAATGAAACTAAAAATGAAACTAAAGAGGGAACGATGGGACAGACGAACGATGGACGCAAACCCGCGTGAAACGGGCTGCAGGCAAGGATCCCAAAGTGTTCAAGGTTCCCACTGCAAGATCCGAAACGGTTTGGTGACCGATGAGCTGAGGCAGCGGACTGTCCCCCACCCCCTGAAAAGTCAGTGATTTGAGTTTCGGTCTCCTTCTGGAAGGATGATATTCGATGAGAGGATGCTCAGGACGGACGTAGAAAACAAGAGGAGAGGGAAGATGATGGGGTCGAGGGGGAGAATTGAACAGCCCGCCAGAGATTCAATTCGATCCCCAAAAAAAACAATGGCTGCTGCTGCCCCTGAATTGACCCAGCCTTGCAGGGCTCCACTTTCCACCCCATCGCGTGTAAGAAGTTGAGCGTTTGAAGCTAGAGAAATGACGACGGAGACATTGTGATACTGTGAGCTTGAAGTAGAGAGCCTCCAAATTTGTTGTCGTGTTTGTCACATTTCTCCTGCTCTTCCTGGCAGCCATTCCACAGAGAAGTGAAGATGAATGAAGCTGTCAACCTCCTCCTCCTCCACCCACATTCCGCCCATCTTATCTCTACAACCGAGGAAAGAGGGATCCGAATCCGCTGAGTCAGCCCCTTTCTGTCTGGTTCCAGACTCTGGTTGCTATTCTCTCGTTCTCTCTTTAATTTGACTTTTGTGTGTTTGGACTTTCACTTTCACTCCCTTCAATTTGATGCTGCTGGCTGGCTGGGAGTTTCATCTCCCACCTCCTGATCCGAACTTGTTATACGCGCACAACGTACAGGACTTATACAGAGTTCATAACAACACCACCCCCCAGATCGATACAAACTGAACCATCAATGGCACTTCCTCCCCTGCCCGGCCTCCACCGCCCCCATCAGTTCCGCCGCCTCGTCACAATGCTGCGCCATATCCACATCCTTGCCCGTTAGACCTCGCGGGTGGTGCGTCGTCCAGTGGATATCCACCGATCCAATCCGCTATTGAACCAGAACCAGAACCACAGTCAGCCTCTTTACTCACGTAGTAATTCTTTCCGATCTGTCCATACACCCACCCCCTTTTCTCCTCGTCGGATCGGATTCTTTCCCCCACCATTACTAGATGTCCAGACCCAGGAGGTATGGCCCCGGAAAAGAAAGAAGAACGAATGGAGTCAACAAACCCAAACACGAAGGGAGGGAAAAAAAAAAAAAAACTTACAACAGTCATAGTAGGATGATGCTTCATCGTGGCACTTTGCGAAGCAACCACATTCACAAAGCTCTACACAACCCAGTCAGCCCATCAATCTATCCCCAGCCACCCCCCATCCTTTCCCAGCTGAACACTCCGGGCCCTACCCTTTCCTTTCCCAGACAATCAAGCTCGGAAAAGGTTGGGTGCGAGAGGAGCGGAAACCGCCTTGGGAAAGGACTAGGCCACAAACTTACCACCGCCTTGAAATAGGTCTTGAAGAAGTACGTCTTCTGCAATCCCTGGCCCTCCGCATCCAGCGTCCACCCTTGCTCCGGCTGCAGCAGCGCGGTCAGGCGCGGCCGGAGCTCTTCCGCGTCGACGCCCTCGGCGAATTGCGGTTCAATGGCCGCGGAGTTCGCGGAAGCGGACATGCTGGAGGAGAAGGCGCGCGTCGTAGTGGATGGGGGGAATGTCGAGTGATTTTGTGTCAGGTAGCTGCTGGTGGGGGTGCTCCGAGTGAGGGGTGTAGTTCGGAGAGGACGGGCTGGGGGAATAGTGGAGGAGGCAGAAGAAGAAACAGAAGAGTAGAAGCGGAAGGTAGATGGGCGAGCGAAATGGCTCCTTTGTAGGCGAGAGAGGAGTACGCAAGGCCGTGGGCTTGCCTTGATGATGTGGTCCATGCTAGATGGGATGGGCCAGAAAGAGGGTGTCTACCAGAATTGCGGTCGGGGATGCGCGCTGCGGCGGCGGCGTTTGCGCGGGTGGAGGTGAGAAGCTTCGGCCATCCGCGCGAGGCACGTGACCCGTCTCCGGGGCGCGGCGGGCGGGTCGATCTCCCGCCGCGCTGAAGAGGAATGACGGGGCCAGCCAGCCAGCCAGCCAGCCAGCCAGTTAGCCAGTTAGCCGACCAACCAACCGTAATCACCAGCCTTCGAGATGACAAGGTCCATGGCCTAATCCTACCTTACTTACTTGTCTAGAAGAAGACAAGTCTACTATAAATAGGACAGAGGCTGATTACGAACAGTGGGATCCTGGTCATGACACTCAACTTGTGATTCAGGAAAGCTATTTAACCCTCTATGGAGGAAATCTCATTGCAATTATGATGACAGCCCTGACAACTTGAGACTGGCTAGTGGGATTGTAGTTTAAAGAGCAATAGGACCGGTACTCAGCCTAGGCCCGGAAGCAGAAACCAAACAGTGAAGAATTGTCGAGCTGGGCCCCGCCGAAGCTACCAGCCTGCCCATATCAGCTCCATCCAGTAGGAAACGGAAGAATGAAGATAGAACAATTGGATGATATCTAGACTATCTAGAGTAGCAAAGTCCAACTCAGTGGATCAAGATCCTGGAAGGATAAACAGATCGAACGGTACAAGGCTAAATCGAGAGTCAAGACACACAAAACAGGATGGATGAAGCCCTTCGCCACAGAAAGGGGGTATCAACGCTCGTTAATCATTTCACTAATATCATAGGGAAAAAATGGTTCCTCGTCGCACGCCCAAGCCTACCGCGAGAAACTGTTCTTGCGTGACTGGACTCGAGAGTTGACCCCAGAGGCTGGACGAGAAGCCACATAGCTATTGGCCCGGCTACCAAGAGTCTGACGGATGCGCAGATTCTGCTGAGACCGAGCGAAGGAGTTCGCACGCGACCCAGAGGGTATCCGAGAAAGTCTTCGACCATGGGTTTGGAGTTCAACTCGGGCATCGGACAATTGCTGGGCGAAAGGCGACCGCTTGCGAAGAACAGGCCCATACCAGTAAATGACATAGACCGCAACGACAAGCAAAAACGAAATGCAGAACAAAATCGTGGAAGCATATTCAAGATGGTACTTTCCACCGATATCTATACAACAATTGATTAGAACGACGTATCACAGACCATCGGATAGAGAAACTTACTTTGGAAGAAGGGTGTAGCAGGGATAGTAAGAACACCGGCCAAGAAGTCACGCGCCCATCCATTACCTCCGGTCGCAGAAGCCGAGTAAGGTCCGTAGGCACAGATCATGTAGTCAATGGTAGCCATATAGATACTGTAGTTGGCGATACCAACGATAGCGGAGAAAACCATGGTCCCGATCCAGTGGACAGGGGGGCCAAGACTGGTCCAAGCAAAGCCAATCAGTCCAATCGGCAAGCAGGGTGCGGTATAGAGCAGCCACCAAAGTCGAGATTCGTATTGAGCACGTTCATCGTCGGGCTTGTTCTGGCGCTCTTTGATGTTCCGTTTGATGACAGGAATGAATGAGAACCACGCAATGAAATATCCAACCAGAATTGGAAGGAAGGACAGGCCGAGGGCCACAGTGCTAAAGTTCCACTGATCGTAGACGAGGCTGAATGACTGAATGAACATGAAGATCAGTGCATCACTGAATCCACTCAGAAGAGAGAGGGTGAGGACAATTGGCTCAGTCAAGAACATCTTGAAAGGGCGGACCCAGGTATGTAGAACCTCGCTCATCGAGAAACGTTCCTTGAAAGGAACAAGTTCGTTGGGACCATAGATGTTAGGGTCTTCGCCGCTCTCTCTTCTCTTCTTGGCAATTCGATCCATCATGATTGTGGTTCGAGTTTCAGGCACGAGAAGGAAATGCGCCACCTGGACGAATCCTCCGAAGATAAGTTGGATCCAGATGTTCCAGCGCCAGGGCAAGTACGCTTCAACGAATCCACCTACAACGGGCCCAATCACAGAGCCGCCGACGGATGAAAACACAACACAGGCGACGGCATATTGCTGGTCATCAGCCTCCCAGAGGTCAGCGATCATACCCAAAGTGACCGAACCACCGGCTGAACTGAGGCCTCCCAGGGCACGTCCGACCATAATCGACGCGAAGTTGGGTGCGAGGGCCACGGGCAATTGCCAAATGTTAACCAAGAACAGACTCAGTTGTAGAATCGGTTTGCGGCCAAGTTCCTCACTCCAGGGAGCCCACAGTTCACAGCCGAAAGCATATAAAACCAGGAAGATCATTGCACCACAACGGGCAGCCTGCATGCTGACACCAAATTCTTCTGAGATGCCGCCCAAAGCGTTCGAGTAGAGACTGGTATTGAAGTTCATAGATGTCTGGACAAGGAAGATGACGGTGATAATCATCCACTTCCGCCATGCCGGGAATGAGTAGCCCAGCTCATCGTAACAGTCGTCTTCGGTAAGTTCAATCTTATCGTACGGTCCTTCCTCATGATGTTGTAGAGTAGCCCCCGAGTCACGGTTGGCCGCCAACTCGGGCTTCTGCTCTGTCAAGGCCTTTTCAGTTGCTGGATCCAGGACAACATCGTTGTGGGTCGAAGAGGAAGCCTCCGAGCTATGGTATTTTTCGTTATCGCTTAGATTGCGTCGGTCAAGTTCTCCTCCCATGGCGGCCTGTAAAAAGTGTCTTTTAGTATATAGAACACGAATTTAAGGATGAAGAATGCGAAACAAATTGCAAGCCAAAGTCGATGGATCACAGCCCGAACCAAGCGGCAAGGACTTGAAATGCAGTACCGAACCAAGCGGCAGAGGCGTGAAAGATAGTACCGAAACAAGCGGTAGGGACACAAAAGGTAGTATACAATCCGAGTAACGCAGTCCCAGGCACGCAAAAAGTGGTATACCAGACGGTGGTAAATTCCAGGGACAAACTCAGCGAATGCAATGACAACGAGAATAGGAAGAAGCAGGAAGCAAATGAAAACGCGAAGAGGGAAGGCTATAGCTTTTTCTAGCATTGAACGTAACAAACAGGCAAGCAAGAACTAATGGTATTGTGGTGAAAGATATGGGTTAAATGGATGGTGAAACTTACAAGGTGAGTCAATCCACCTGGTGAATTGAATAGAAGATGCACAAAGACAAAGCGACTAAGCAATTACTTCAGGAAGGAAGGATGGGGACGTGCGAATTGCAGCTGCAATGAGGAAGCAAGAGCTGAGCCCCAGTAATCGTATCAATCAGAAGGCGGGTGAGAGGCAGAGGATGAAAGACAAGAGAAGAAGAAGATTTGGGAAGGAGGAAGAGAAGAAGATGAAAAAGAAGGTGAATCTTAGGACAGTAATCCCAATAGAGAAGGAGGGCGCAGTTGCAGTACTAACTGCAGTGAGTACCGCAATAGAAAAGTACTGCAATAGTGTAGACGTGCTTCTTCCGGCAAACAATCCCAAACAGGCAATTAGAAGTATGATTGCAACAACAGATCCGGTGGATCACACAAGCATCGAGTTCATCCATGCAAAATTAGGAGGGAAACCTGTTGCTTTAATAATAATGCACCGAGCCTCCCCTCCAGTGCCAGTGGAGCTGAAGAATAATGCCAGTGGTTAAAGTTCAGGCTGCCCAGGTATCTCCGACGAGGGCCACGAGCAGAAAGTGGAAAATGGATCCATGCAAGTTGAACTTCACCACTATTTCTTCCGCCCCCTTCAACACTACCGTACCCTATTGTGGCTTGGACTTCAGTCACACTCTTTTCTTTCTTGAGATGCCATCCAGATCTTATTTTTTTTTTTCATTCTTCTTCATGTCATTCACTAATTGCCTCCCATCGTTGTACCAGAAATGCAGTATCCCCCTCGTGGGCGGCCAGCGGACGGGGCACGTTGATGCAGCAGCGGGTTGCCAGATCAGGATGCAGGCTATACTCGAGTACTACCTCATTCAGACCACACGCAGAGAGTTCCACTTGCCACGCTACCTGAATCGAGTCAAGCAGCCAGTCATTTCTACTCGATCCCTGGGCCGGATGGATCCGTCGCTCACATCATTACCCAAAACCGTCGTCTGACCTGGGAGGCAAACGGGCAAAAGCCCCGGAAGAAAAGGAACCTGCAAGAAGAGTGGTCGGGGAGAAGAAAGAATACATTGAACCCCCACTCCAGGGTCGGTGTTACTACGCTTGGATACCACTAAGGCACTAACACACACCATGACCGCCGCCGGAGTCGTTCTGGCCCGAAAGAAATCTCGACTTCAGGAATGCCCGCTTCGGGAAAGCCTACCACGGCACGAGAGTCGCGTGAGGCCGAAGCCAATAATGAGTGCGGTCCCTTCTTATCGGGACTGTACAGATGGCCACGGTCGAGGCTTTCAATAAGGCTCACGCAAAGGCGTGTGCGACGCAAGGGTTAGGGGATACCAAGTGGCCAGGAGCAGTAGTACGGTATGCGCTTTCCCGGGCGATCGATTGTATGAGAGGCCCAACGCTCGGTCAACATTACGGCCATGATACTGCCAAGAAACTCATCAACAAAGCACAGGTATAAAGTGCTAGATGAATGATTCATGGAAAGGAGACTGACTATGATGATGATGATGATGATTATGATGGAAGTGGTGGTAACTAACGTTAGTAGTGGTGGGATGATTTTCCCCAATTCTTGATTTTTCTTTTAACTGCTGACTAGCGCGGGTGGGTTGGCCTCTGGGTTCGGTCGGTTTCCCACGGGGTTGTTGGCTCGGGGTAGCCGTGCGTGACGTCAACTGCGCCAGTTCCACGCCGATCGTTTCCCCGACTTCTCAACGCTCAGATTATATTGAGTATTTTCCTCGAGGATCGACCCTCCCCTCCATGACATTTGCCTGTCAATGTCATGATTGTTATTCAGCCTGATTTTGATTCCAGAAAATCGCGTCGAATCCTGTCAGTGCTTCAGGGGCATCCCTGCTTCACAACATGGGCATGCGCATGCCGCCAACGCCTCTTGGACATCTCGCGATCTTCACCCCGGACTGAATCTCAGCCACCGATGACCAAGTTCTCTGGGACGAAAATTGACCTTCGGCACATTAGACTTAGCGCAATACTACGTACACGTATACTACACTAGGATGAAGAGGACCACTTGGTTAATCATTCCTCCCTGACCGACTGCGCTAGTCTTGCAAAGACTCTTCGCAGTCAGCAGTCGGTCATCCAGTAGAGAAACAATTTTGTCGGCCTTCGACTTGTAAGGTGGTGTTGGTGGCGTGTAGCAGACAAAACACTATCACGGGATTAAGTTCGAATGAAGCCCGACAAAGAATCATCAGCAGTCTACGGTAGTAACGTCGTAGCACGGTCATTGAGAACCCAGGGAAAATGATGAGAGTGAACCACCACTAACGCCAATTACCCCCAAGAGTCGGTTAGTGCCGACAGCCACTGTCCGGTGGTTGAGCTAAGGCTCGAAGCCAAGACGATGTGGCGGACAATCCCCTGGCTTAGGTGATTTTTTTTTTCGGTCCAGGAGCGGCCGGGCCTCTTCTCGACTTTATGCAGACTGCAACCGACCGCAGAATTTTGCAATGTCTCAGTAGTCGGGATGTCGAGTCTAGACATTCCTCGGTAGACAGGTAGACCGGAGAGAATGTTCGGTTGAATGCATGTGTGAGATACCCTGAGAACAACAAAGACAAGTGAGAAAAGGAGGCGAGACCGAACGATGGGCGTGCCGGGAAGTTCGGGAGATGGCCGAATGTCTGTTTCCAGCACCGGCAATCTGTTTGCGGATGGAAGCTGAGTGAACCGGGCGGGAGCGTCAGAGGAGCGTCAAAAGTTGTGCTCCCTCACCGCCTGCCATTTCCACTCAATCCCCGCGAAAAGTTGGGTTCCCGCTATTTCCCGGTCATTTGCCCTTCCCCATGAAATCCACCAATTCCACCAATTCCACCAAATCAACACAAACAATCCTCCATATCCGCCGAGCTTGTTTCACCCCCTGCTTATCCTTTCTATCAATTTACGGTCCTCGATTATTGGGATTGAGTCTCCAATTCTTGGAAACGAGGTTTTCCACTTCTTGACCCCGCTCCGTCATATGATCACAAGCCAGACAGACGGTGATGTGTCCTGATATCAATTCTCTGCCTGCTTCCCCATCGCCTCATACCCATACCCGTACTTCCTCTTCCCCGCATCGCCAACGGGCTGTGTACGACCCCTTGCATCTGCAAAATTCTCCGTCGGGTTTCTCCTTTCTCAGCCTGGCCACCATGAATAATAGTCCTAACAGCCACTTGGGCGATCCCAATCACGCCGTTGCCACTGACCTGCCTCATCGGCCTGCTCCGATTTCCAGTACTCGTTCGGGAATCGCAGGTCCGGAACGACGCAGGTCCGCCGCCGGGTCCAACTCAATTTTGAACAGCAACAACAACAGCAGCAGCAACAGGAATGGCAACGCTAGTGAGTCGGTGTCGGGCGAATCCCCGCTTGCCCCTCACGACCATCGCTCCTCGTTGAGCCACAATGCACTGCGTACCTCTAGTTCCTCCAGTCTCGGGGGTAGTCCAATCATCGCCTTGGGGGACCCGCATCACCAGCGCGCGCCCTCGTTGGGGGAACTCCATCAGGAATTAGAACAGGAGCAGGAAGCACAGGTGGTATGATTGCGAATTCTTCCCTCTCATTATTTGCTGAACGTACTGACTGGTATGGCTCGATCAAGAATCGACTGCTGCAGATGATCCGCAGCCAGCAGACTCAATTGCACCAACTCCAGCAACAGCACCAGCTGTCGCACCCGTCGTCCGGCACGGCAGTGGTCGACGACGCTGCCGTCCCCTTTCCCCCGGTTCCTCCGCACCCCGCCTCCGGTAGTCGGGCATCGACCCAATTAGCGTCCTCTCTGTCGAGTCGGCGCCCCTCCCGGCCCTCCAGTCAAGCCGGCTCACCCAGCCTGCGTCCCCACGCTGATTCGTCACGCGGCCCGGAGGGACTGGAGTGGGTTGGAGGCATCGGGGAGAGCCCTGTCCGGCGGGGAAGCAGGGATGAAAGTGCATTCTACCAGGCTGAGGCGGCTATGCTGACCCGGGAGAATCAGATGCTGCGACAGCGCATTCGCGAGCTGGGTAAGTGTATATCCATCCAGTGTCAGCCCATGGAGCCGAGAAGTGTCACTCCAGTCTACGTGCGTTCATCTGCAAATGACCAAATTCTAATTCACCATGCACAGAACGCCAAGTCAGCGAGCTCACTGTTGGTGCCCAACCACTTCAACGTTCTGCACTCTCTGGCAGCCAGGACACCGACAATGCCGGCGTCCAGGAACCCGCGGGACGAGGATCGGCAAGCGACTTGTCGGACAAGACATGACTGACTTTGGGCCACATGGGAACACATTCTGCCTCCTTCTCCTCCTGGCATAAAGTTTAAGGATGACCCTCCAGATCGGCGGTGATCGGCACATTCTTCTGATCTTTACCGGACGGCACTGACAACGATAACTACCCGATTAGCCGACCAGCGCCGCGGAGCAGAAAATGGTATAAAGTGTCTATTCACCCGGTCCGATCATTCAATACATACCCCTTCTCTCTTTCCTACGCGGTGGATACCAACTCGCCAAGCGTTTCCCTTCTTTTTCTCTTCATGCATTGTACATA
Organism: Aspergillus brunneoviolaceus CBS 621.78; assembly: GCF_003184695.1. Lineage (NCBI taxonomy): Eukaryota > Fungi > Ascomycota > Eurotiomycetes > Eurotiales > Aspergillaceae > Aspergillus > Aspergillus brunneoviolaceus. Next base: position 16,621 of record NW_020290802.1, read on the forward strand.
AGTACACCTAATGACCTAATGTACACAGCGAATCCCGGCGTTGAATGATAATGAAGCCAGTCACTGGCCTGTGGGTTGTTTCTTGCCATTGAAAGATCTAGACCTGGCCTTTTGTTCTTCAGTTCACACCCTCCCATGTCAAGAACATACGGGGCCCCCTCACCGCCCAAACACAGGGCCATTAAGCTTTGCCGCCGTGCCGCCAGCGATACCAGTGCAATCTAACTCACCCTTACATATAGCACAACCGCCGCCCAACCAACCGAACTCCATCTTCGCTTGCCTTCTGATCCCTCAAATCCACTCCGCCACGCAGTAGCACCATACAACACAGCCATCTCGCAATAATCCAGACCCAGCTCCTGCAGAACATCCTCAAGTGTGAAGCGCAGACACGTAGAGTTACCACAAGAACCCAGACCCCGATCTTTACCCAGCAAACCACCACACGACACCTCTCCCCCTCCAAAAGAAAAAGACCGAGCTAAACACACAAAGCCTCTCTACTCCAAGCTTATTGCCTGTCCAATTTGTCCAATTAAACACATCCTCTGATCCAGTCGGTCAAGGCGGAAGTCTCAGCCTTCTGCAGTAGACGACTCAGTCCTGAATCCTGCTCAGTCCGAACGATATCCCCTTTCTCACCGTTCCTGACCTTCTAGGTGGCCTGGGTCCCTTTTTTCCTTAAGTTCGTGTCTGTGGTGATACGTCTTTTTTTTTTTTTTTTTACGGTGGTCGTTATCTTGGTGTTGGAGGTAGATGCGGAGGTTAATGGATCTGTTGGCCTATGGCTGGATTTATCTTGTACGGGGATGGGGATTAGGTATTGTATACGCTCTGCCTGTGTTGGATGGATGGATGGGTTGAGATATGACGAGCTCGAGCGGGTGGGGACGAACTGGGCTCTGCAGTGGGTTGTATTACCTACCTATTACGGGGCGGAATATTGGACACTGCGGAGAGTAAAGTTGGTGTGGTGGTGCTTGTAAATCAGAGGGTGTAAGGATAGACCGTGGACGGACGGACGCGGAGCCGGATGTTGGGGTTTTCTAGGATGACCGTCTCGAACCTGACTGGAATCTTCTTCTCAAAGGACCTTTGCCGAGCTTACATCCTATCGTATTACTACGATGCAGTGTGGTGAGATGTACAGAACGATGTCGTTGCACAACATAAACTATGAGTTATTCTTGCTCGTCGGTCGTTATATTTATGTACTGTAGTAATGTTGCAGTCCCGCATATACATCCAGCCTCCCCTCTTCTCCTATCATACTTACAATACTGCAGCTCAAGCAGTATACCCACCCCGCTGCTGCAGACTCCCAATCCTCCCCAGCAGGAACTCCACCTGCCGATACGCAGCGCCAGGGACATACTGCGGGATTTCTACCGACACAGCATTTACATGTTAGCGCAATCCATCCTTCTGTTGAACTTCGAACAGCAAAAGAGCAAACTGAAGGGAAAACGTACCATGACCCGACAAATACACCGACGAAAACGTCAGCCCGCGCTCCGTGTACGCTGTCCCCAGGTACCCCGCCCCGGCGTCCAGATTATAGGGGTCCGGCTCGGTGCCATCATACAATTCCTGCAGTCCGTAATGATAGGGCACGAACAGCGGCTGCGTGAGCGGGTCGCGCTGGAACCCCTGCGCCCCGTTCCAGGTCATGTTCTGGATGGTGGCGAGGGTGCCGTTCAGGATCAGCAGATAATCGAGCCACCCCTGGCCGATGAGGGTGTTGTTGGTGCGCTCGATGACCCCCGGGAGCACGGTCCACGAGCTGGGCGGCGAGGCGTCGCCCTCCGCGAAGATGGTGTTGCTGCCGCAGACGGAGTAGTCGGTGGCCGGCACGTGGAGGGCGCGCTGGACGTCCGTGCGGTTGAAGTAGTTGTTCGGTCCGTAGCCCAGGGACGGGAAGCCCATCACGTCCCAGAGGTAGGGGCAGAAGTCGGTCAAGTGGTAGAAATTGAAGCAGGGGTTGACGTCGTAGGCGGCGCCGACGATCTCGTCCCAGACTAAACAGTCGTCGGTGATGTTGGGGAGCGGCGGGAATGGGTGGACTGGCGGGTATTGGATCGCGGCGTCGAGGAAGGCGTTGTAGCCGCATTCGTCGGCGCGGCGGTTGATGTAGCTTAGGAAGGTGTTGTTCAGGGCGAAGACGTTGGTGTAGTGGTTTAGATGCCGGGCTGCGGGGGCTGGAGGGGGACTTAGTATCTTTTATGGATGGGATGGGATTGATTTGGGCTTGCGAGGGGGGTGTACCGTAGATCATGACGGAATCATCGTTGATTGAAGGGTCGTTAATTTGAACGCCCTTCACGTTGAAGTAGATCTCATTCTCTTCGTCGAGCATCGCGGACGCAATGTACGGGATGTACATGCCCGCGTAGCTCTCGCCGGTGAGGTAGACCTTCCGGCCGTGCAAACCAAAAGTGTCGACGAAGTGCTTGAACCAGCTCTTGAACTGGGCGGCCACGTCCTCTTCGTTGTTGACCGTCGACGGTCCGGGCGAGAAGCCCGTGCCCGCGGGCTGGTCGACGTACACCACGTTCGTGAGGTTGGTCCAGGAGTACGGGTTGGGCACGGGCTTGTAGGTGCCAGATTGCCACAGGAAAGGGCCGTTCTCCTGCAGGAGTCCGTCCAGAGAGCTGCAGCCTGGACCACCGTTTAACCAGATGAGAATCTAGCTTGTTAGCCCACAAACACCATTCAGGCAACATAGGGAACTGCAAACCTCGTCGCTGGCGTTGACATTCTGCGAAGGGAAAAACCAGAAGAAGAGACTGCTGTTGCCCGTCGGAGCGTTCGGTAGCAGTCCAGCGTAAGATTCGCCCACGTCGAAGTCGACCTCAGGGATGCCGGTGCCGTTGACCAGGAACCCTAGCTTTCGTGAGCAAGACATACCAAGATAGCTAGTTCGAACAGGAGGTTACACTCACGTGCGGTCTTGTTAGTCAGGTACGAGTAATCCCTGATACTGCTGGCGGGAGTCGACGCAGACCGGGGAGCCAATGCTTTGCGCTGAGAGGCAGACGCAGCGCGACGGTGGGGATTCTGCAGGCTGGCGACAGAGCCCACCAGCAGCAGTGACGCAAGGGCCGTGGTCCAACGCATCTTGAGATCGGCTATGGGGTGATGATTGACTGCAGACCAAGCCCTCGATCATCGGCCTACTTATAGGTCTGCGTGGAGACTGTGAGGGGACACACTCTGAGCAACCTCGTAGCCGTTGGCCCCACGTCATGGTCTGAGCATTCATCGCTTGCCGAGAAGAAAGCTGGTTTTGGCGTCCGAGACAAGCTCATATACACAATGAGGGGGCCGTCGGAGCCCCGACTGAGGTGTCAAGATTGTGGATCGCAACCGATATGCGCGGAGTGGTTTAGTGTGCCGTTTGCAAAGGCACTGGCAAATCACAGTCTAGGAGCCATTGGACCCACGAGTAAGCGCAGGACGATAGCATTCTTCGATAACTGTAGTGATTCGATGAGGGGAAGAGATCGGCGGGCGGATGAAGGATTCTGCCATCGAGCAATTGATGAGGTGCTGTTTTCAGCTCATCTCATCCCATTTCATCTCAACTTATGTCTTCTTGGGTGCATGCAGAGGATGTACTTCGGAAAATTCGCTGCAAGGATCACAGCACCAATGCACCAGCAATGGAAACCTTATCGCTACAACTGCTGAATTGACACCTCCTGGCACTAGTCTTAATGGAGACCAGGCCCTGGACCATCTCCGATGCAGTCCGGTTAAAAACCTCGACGCGGCGATTTCTGGCCGTTTCACGGTGGACTGACCGGGTGTACCACGACTTGCGTCTTCCTTTCATGTTTCTGTAATATATTGTCTGTTAGCTAGATCAGACACCCAACGGTCCTGCCCTCATTTCCATGTGCGAAGTCGAGACCATCTTAACCATCGATCAGAAACTACTGGCGACAGCCGCAGATCGGAGCGGCACGGGATGGTTTATCAAGATTGGCATGTCGCTGATGATACACAAGAACATTATGGTCGCTGCAGTTGTCAGCACTACTTAACAAAACCGAGTTATTTCATCGGGAGGTAACTTGGGGGCAGCTTTCAATGCTATTCGAAAACTCGTAACCTGGCAGTGAATAATTCGAGCAACACCCCAGTGGGAGCAAACCAGAAAGTTCACACTGGGCAATGGGGTGTTCTCTGACTGGGTCGGGCGGAAAATCCATTGGATTGGATTTCCGCTGGCTTCATCCTCTGGACCATGTTTCTACCAGCCTTAGTCGAGGCACGAACCGCAAAATGAGTTCCGTCGGACCAGATCAGCGGGGAGTATGCCTAGTAGGACAACACAGGAGCCGTTATGCTGTTGCAGCCCATGCACTTTCTGAGTTCTAATCGATCCGTTTCTGGGGCTATCGTAGAGGCACTTTCGAGACAAATGGCTGTCGGCGAGTAGCCAGGCGGAGATCACGAGGCGTGGCGTAGACGTGCACGATCCTAGGCAACGCCAAGTCACAATCTAATGCTCAAAGCTTGGAGCCAAGCGGGGCCGCGGTGACAGATCCGAAAGGAGGCGTGGGATTGATACGAGTAGGCACGGGGATCGGCGAGAAGTCACGTCGCGCTCTCTGGGTATTGTACGGAGCTACTTAGTACAGCTGAGTACTTCGTACTCCGTAGTTTTGGCGCCATCGTGGCTTGAGAGGCGTTGATTTGACGGGACGGTCACAGGAGCATTGATTGGTGGAGTTCAGCGGACAATGCGCACACTATTCCAACCATTGTCGCAACTTAGGGAGCTTGAGCTTTGCGGGAGATGAGGTGAGGCGGATTGATGTGTACGGAGTACGGAGATGCTGTGCTGTACTCCGTAAGAGACCCGCCAAGGGGTGTCTTGGTGGAATCCCGCACCAATAAATATCCTCATTCCTTCTTCTCCTTCCACTCTCCATCCTGGTCGCATCCATGTGTACTGGCTCATTCCTTGTCCACTTTATACTCTCCGCTTTCAAGATTGAATTTTGAGTGCCAAGCCCATGGGCAATTGATCGATTACTTCTTTCACCTCACCGACAACTGCGTGCTGATCTCCTTGGAAGGCTTGAAGATGTGAAATCATCCCATCCGGCAATTGCGTGCTCTGGAGCCATTCACTCTCCGCCTATGTCTCCTCTCTCCCCCTTCTTCACCCCCCCCCCCCCCCCCCCACATAAATGATCAGCCGATTTGTTGATTTCCTTCCTCTGTAACAGCTTAACTACTTATTTATCCTCGTGCCTGCAGTTGCGTCGCACAGGACCATGGCCCTTTCTTTGTCCGGTGCTTCCCTCGTGCCACCCATTGGCCCCTTTTAAGTTATCGACTCGATCTCTATATCTTCCCCACCGCAACCTCGGTCTACGGAATTTCTCAATTCAAGCAGACAATCTTCGCTCAGTCAGATAGTCGTTGCTCAGACCTACCATACATGTACTGTACAAATCCTGATCGTTGCACGCCTTTCTTACTCATGGCTGCCTCGACTCACGGTCGCCCCGCCGATGATGGCACGCAGCCCCTCCTAGAGGCGCAGGAATATAACTCTTACTCCTGGGTGCTGCTCGAAGATCACCCACTCCGCTCTCATCCGACTGAATGCTGTCCAGGAATCTGGTGGATGTTTCAGCAGTGGTATGCCACCTTTCGGAAGCTCTGGGGCGATCGCATCTTTTCAATCATCTGCTTGCTGTTGATGTTTGGGTATGTCTCCATTCACCTGGTCCTTGACTCAGACCTACAACAATCGCACCGAATGTTACTGACTGAGTAACGTCCAGGGTGATGGTGCAATTCTTATCTTTCCTGCCCGATGGCTTGTCTTATCTATTTTTCCGGCAGCACTACACAGCCCAGGCAGGGTTTCTTCATTGGCCTGCAGAGTTTGATGGGCAACCCGCTGCCTGTATTGCCTACAATCCACGATCGCATCCGGACGCCATTCAGTATGTCATCGCGGCGGGCTGTACGGGGATCAAAGCGGACATCTGGCTCCAGGATGAGGAGCTCTATGTCGGAACCTCCAACGCCAGTCTGAGACCGCATCTCACCCTGCGCAATGTGTACCTTGGCCCTCTCTTGCAGCATCTTGACGCAGAAAAGTCTCCAGAGGGCTCTGTACAGTCTATCGCGACGAGCCATCACGGAACTGCAACGGACGAGCAGTTTGTTCTATTCTTGGAATTTCGATCGCCGATTCGGGATGGCTGGCCACGTCTTCTCGCTGAGCTGCAAACCTTGAACGAACGAGGGTATCTTACCCATCGCAACGACACTAAGATTGTTCACAAGGCTGTCACGATCGTCATCGTGGGTGACGAGAGCGTCGACCCTGCTCACGAAGAGTACCAGCAAGATTTCAACCACGACAGTATCTTTGTCGATGACCAATTGTTCGCGAAAAGATCCAAGTCATCGTCTAGGCTTCAAGGAAATAAAGCCCAAACATTCAAAAGCAAAGGAAGTCAATCTCGACCGTCTTGGCAAGAGGGGAAGAATTCGACCTCGAAAGAGGTACAGCAGAATGTGCGATCGGTTTTCACCACGACCGTGAGCTTCAGTGCGGAGGTTGGATCTCCTCATCGAGGACGATTTTCTCGACAACAACTCGATTTGATCCGGGCCCACGTGGAGCAAGCCCACAAACGCGGGCTAAAGGCGCGATTTGGAGACATCCCGTGTGGCTCGCAGAGGATGCAACATTTGATTTGGAGAGTCTTGGTCAAGGCCGGCGCAGACCTCATTGATGTAGACTGGACCGGCTGTCATCGTCAAGCATGGCGGCAGTTCTTTACGACAGGGCTGGCTTAGGAAGATATAATCACGATCCTCTCTTGGGCCCTAGTTGATAGTAATGACAAGCTCTGTATATATTGATAATGGAGATGTCTAGTGCAAGGGTTGATAAGTGCTCGGGGCCGGTTTCCACCTCGGCCGACAAATTGAATACTAAAGGTTATCTATGACTGGTGCACGGATCGTTGGTCGTCGATTCCAACCAGTCCGTGACACCAGTGCAACCCAGTCAAAAAGAAGGAAAGAAGAACCAGGCAAAGCAGAGCAGAGCACTGTGGCTAGCAGGATGGCTCTTCAATCCTGCAACCGGACCGACGCAAGGGGAGAGCTCGCCTCCCCCCCTCTACTCTGCTCTCTGCTGTGTAGCGATGAATGTGGCAAGCGGGCCAGCCTAGGTGTCCCATCAAACAACCCGATCGATCGTCTCAGAACATCAGCTGCATTGTTTGGAGAATCATACCTCAAAATACTGCCATCCTATTATGTTCAGGTATCAACGAAAACAACACTCAACCCGAGGGCACTATGTGGAAGTTGTACAATACTGCACTGTAATCAATCAAGTAAGCAGGATTGTACTTTACTGTACTCCGTAGCAGGGGGCGATCCCCCAGAAAATTCATTCCATGGAAGGGGGTCCTGGGATCGGCAGATTGTCACGCACTGCAAGTGGATACGTTACATACTTGGGGCCGAAGCAGGCTGCGGGCGGGAGGCAGACGGGCGCCTATTGTTGGATATCAGATTCAATCCTTGTCCGTCTTGACTCTCTTCTCCGGATTGATGGTTGTACTGTCCATGGAATAACAATGCTCTACATTCAGTGCAATCATAATACTTTCCCATGTGTCTTGACTGGTAGAGGAGGTTCCATCATTGGCAGGACGCATGACACGTCGTTGGCTGCATGGTCGACTAAGACCCAAGATATATTGGGCATTGGCGAGGGAGGGGAAGAGAGGAGAGGGGTAGATAGTAAGTTAGTGGTAGTCGTTCACCTACCTGGTAGTAGCAGCAGCAGCAGCTCTATAACTAGGTGTTTGTAGTCCGGTTGGTGCCTTATTCTTCCTTTTTGTTTACTTTATTGCTTTTCCAATTTTCTTCCTTTTTTTACCTTTCTTTCTTTTTTTTTTTTTT
>NW_020290802.1:24664-213970 GCF_003184695.1 Aspergillus brunneoviolaceus CBS 621.78
TTTTTTTTTGCATGGCTCCACCCCGTTTTTCCCCGCTGCCACGACGGCCCCATCCTGTTAGTTTCCCTCGCATTCCCTGGTCCTGACTTTAATGACTTTCTTTACTCTCAGCTGAGTTTACACACCAGTTTTCCCTTTCCCTTTCCCTTTTCCCTTTTCTCCCTCCCCAATAAATCCTTCCTAGCCTGGATTTACAGCCAGCGTGATTGGTACAGCCACTCACTACTAGGTACTCACTAACCCAACTACAAGGTAGGTAAACTTACTCGACTCTATTCTAATTCCACTCGCGCTAGTCGGAGTGAGATCCATCCATCCATCCAGTCGATCCAATCCATCCATTACTCACCGTTTTTCTTCGTGTTTTCTTTTCTCCTTCGCGCTCGTTTCCCCTTCTCCTCTCTCCACACCCACCTTTCTCCTCCCTCCTCCTTCTTCCCTCCCTCCTTTATCCATCCCATCTCCTATCTTCAGCTTTCCCTTTCCCTTTCCCTCCGCCTCTGTCTCTGCCTCCCCCCCACTGATTTGGTTCTCATCCAGCTGAATTTCAACCTCTCAGTACTGGCTAGCTAGGTGTTGTTGTTTCGCCCCACCAGACGATTCTGGAGAGGGAGATTAAACTCGACTTGTACCGGGGATTGCAAGCTACCGAGTGCCGCTGTTGCTGTTGCAGCTTGTGCTTGCTTGCTTGAAACTCAGCTTCCACCGCCATTTCGCCGAACGCCCCCCCCCCCCCCCCATCCGCGCCCGAACGCAACCCAACACACCTCCTCACTCTTCGTTTTTTTCTCCTTTCCGATCGCTTCTCCGCTCGTTCACCATGATGATGGATTTCCAAAAGCACCACCCGCCGCCACCATATCACCCTCATCCCTCGCTGCTGGGAGCGGTTGCCCACGATCCTCGAGGGGCGCCCTCAGCGCCGCCCGCCGCGCGCGCCTACGGACCGCCTCGGCCACCATCACCACGCCCATACTACGAGATGCTTCAACGACGAGAGTCCGAGATGCCTCGATCGGCTGCCACGACCCCGGGTTACAATTATCCGACCCCTTCGTCCGCTCCCGCCCCCGTTTCCTCCGTCGCGTACACCCATGAGCCCGCCTACGCATCCTTGCGGCCAGAATCATCCGGGTATCACCTCGCACCGACTGGCCATGGTTCCTCCAAGAAGCATAAACTTCCGGCTGGGCAACGAGACTCTGACAACCGCCATGATCCCCCTTATGATCATAATTACCTCAATCACCAGGATCGACGGATGGTGTATCGTGAAGGTAGGCCAGTTTGGTTTTTCCTTGCTCTGAAATATTGGTTTGGTTTGCTTTTTCGATTCCACACTGCGCTTTGAGTTTTTATGATTCTTCCCGCCGGTGGTGGTGGTGTTGTTGTTGTTGCTGGGTGCCTGAGCCGAACTGCGTAGCATCTCGGAAGGCCAGATCATGGATGGGATGGCAGCCAATGCCTGCTAGACATGACCAATGGCACGCATGAATATGGACGGGATAAGCGACCAGGGACGTGGCAGAAAACCCGGTAACTGCAGGCGGGAAGATGACTCTTTTGTCTTTGTTTTTTTTTGGGGGGGGGGTTCCCGATTTATGACATATTTCTCCTCAACACGACCCAAGCTCTGCTGCGGCACCGTTTGGTTTCGTTTGGTTTGGTTTGTTTATCCATCGATTTACAAACAACCTTACTTACAAACGGGGAGAAAGAGAGAGGAGGGGGGGAAGCAGAGACTGGGGCAGCCGGGCCAATCAGCGAGGGATTATCAGCCGCGTCTGTGGCGCCTGATCGCCTTCCAGCCCAGGAAGCCTCGGGAGAGCTAGTCTTCTTTGAGCTTAGCCTCGACTGCCAGGGCATCCTTACTAGATCGGGACTAGTGATCCAGGCCCGCCCAGAGTCACGGGTTCTGCCCCCGGTTGTGGAACTCGCTTTGCTTTCTTGTCCGTCGCGCGCCTTCCTTCGGGTTTCTCTCCCATTCCCCGTTTATCTCATCATCACCACCATCATCATCATCATCACCACCACCTGCTTCGGCACCTTGCGCCTTCACCCTCGCCCCCCTCTTCCATCCTCTTCTCTTTTCGCATTTATCTTCTTTATACCCTATCTTCTGCTCTAAGTTCTTGCGCTGAGGGGGCCTCGAATATTCCTAACCGATTCTTGCCCCTTGTTTCCCTCCTCCCCTCCTCTTTTCGTGTTCTCAGCGCTCCCTCAACCCCCTCGTCTGTGCATGCGATATGAATCCACCCCCGTCGCATGACCAGGGCCGTCGAAGGTCCTTGGGCGGCAGTGGTAGCTCCGGGTTCCCTGGTATGTGCCAGACATTCTGGCTCGCAGCGTGTTTTGTCGCAGTCTTTCGCCGGCCCCCGACCAATCTCCTTCGCCGTCTGCTATCTGGCTTCTTGTGCTGAACTCCGTCGGACATACTTGGGCTAACTCCGATCACTCTCTTCTCTCTACAGGTGTTCAAGATGCCTCAACCGCCCAGCCACTGGGCGCCCGCCGCATGCCTCCTCCCTCGTCGCCGCAGCACTATCCCGCGCGCGCTCCACCCGGCACCACGCACTCTCTACCCACCCCTTTCTTGTCGCGTGAGCCTCCCAGCAATCCGGCTCATCATCGTCCCGGGAGCAGCATGTCAATATCGTCCATGCTGGGCGCGGACGCTGACCGACCAGGCCGGGATGTAGGCTCCTCAATTTTTGGCCGTCTGCCCGCCACGTCCGCCTCGTTTGGCAACGCGCATCCGCCATCGGCTCCCGGCGCGATGTCGCCGCCGACCGCGCCCGCCCGCCCGTCCCCGCTCGACTACCCTGTCTTCCGACGATCGCAAACTCCTGAAAAGTCCTTTGCCAAGAACCAACCCCCGCGACCGTATCGATCGGGGTCCGGTGGTGTACCCCAGGCGATTCCCGAGCAGGCCAAGTTCGGTGGTCCGCCACGCGGTCACCCATCCACCCAGTTTCCCGACAAACCCCACTCCACACATCCATCCCCCCAGATCCCCTCGGCCGATGCTCCGTACAATGAACCTCGCCGAACCAGCTTCAGTGGACCGGTACCTCGTCCCAGTAGTCAGCCGCAACATCTCGAACCGCCGCCTCGCACGGCCGGCTACAGTCCGCTGTCTCGACCGATCGCAATGCCCACAACCACGAGCATGGGAGAAGGATCGTTTGTGCCTACACACCAGCGAGCCTCATCCTATATGGGCCACGAGCTGCCGCACAGTCGTTACGGGGGACTTTACACTGATCGTCACGCGGAGGAACAAGCCATTCGGGAGCGGGAGCGCGCAGTGGCACATGAAGCCGAGTCTAAAGCTGCGGCGCACGTTGTTCCTCGCTTCGGCCAGCCTTATGGAGACCGCGATGCAGCCGCTCCTCGGCCCCAGGGGCCTTCCGCCTGGGAGCTTGGACGCTCGCAACCCGCGTCCCCCGAGATCAAGCGCTTTCCCGCCCCGGAGCCGGGCGCTGGTTTTGGCTTCGGTGCCATCCAGAACTACACTAAGTCGCTGGGGTCTCAGCTAGGCGGGTCACGCGCCCCCTCGCTCTCCGTGCACTCGCAGTCAGGCCAGCCCACTCCCCCGTCGCATGAGCAGACACCATACCTGAGTAAGCTACAAACCGACACACGCGCCTTCCCGGTCAGCTCTTCCGCTGCCTCTGCGGGTATGATTCTTTCGGCCGCCTCGGATGAACAGCGACGCAAAGGAAGCGATGAGCTCCTAGCGCATCGGAATTTGCTTAGCGTCGGGCTGGACGCGAAAAGGGGTGGACGAGCCTCACCGCTGCCCCAGGCGGTCCAGGGAGCTCAGGCGCAGATCTTGGGCCCCGCTGGGGAATCAGGAATCAAAAATGAGCTGGGCCGTGTGTTCTCGGGAATCGGAAGTGGAGTGGGCGGCGTGACGGGGGCCACGGCCGGGAGCGGACCATCGACGCCCATGACCTCAGCCAGCCCTTTCAAACGGGACAGTGCCACCGCCCGGTCCACCAACAGTGAAACTACAGCGGATGAGACCAAGATTCCCCGTCCTACCTCCACCAACGGAAAGCGATCTCGGAAATCGCGCGACGAAGACATTCGGCCTGAAACCGAGGCTGGGGCATCGGGCGCAGCCTCCCGCGGGCGGCGAAATCGGCACGTTCACCACCACCACCATCAGTAAGCTCCCCCGAACCTTTGTCTGACTATGACGTATACTAATTTCGACGTAGCCATCATCACCACCGGCATAAACCGGAGGAAGAGGCGGCCGCTCTCGGCCAGAATCGACCTCTATCGTCGATGAACTTTTTCCATCGCACGGCGACCCCCGCGGATGGGCCAGCCACCGCGGCGGCAGCGACGCTTGCTCATCATCATCACCATCACCCCCACCACCATCACCATCATCATCACGCTCCCCGACCAGCCGGATCAGCGGCTCCTGCTTCCTCTGTCACACCGATTCGGGAACCTCGCACCGTGGTAACCATTGAACCTCTTCTGACAAGCGTCGCCCATCTTCCTCGTCACCACCTGGGCTCTACCCTGTACGCTCCTCAGATCGGGGTACCAACAGAAAAGGCTACCCTGGAGAGTGCCAAGTTTGGGTACACCACCACGCCTGTTCCTCTACCCCGCTTCGAAGGCAAAGAGAATTGCACGTTCACCATCCGCGTCCCCCGCTTCCGAATCGACAACGGCCGTCGCGAGGAGATTTGTGCTCGCCGTGCGCTTTGGGGAACCGGCGTCTACACCGACGATTCCGACCCTGTTGCGGCAGCCATTCATTCTGGCTTCATTCGGGGCGCTTGGAGTGAGGATGTTGATGAGGACTTGCTTGACTTGGAGATCCGCGATACATACCAACACGCGCCCCAGAGAGCACAAGACATCGGCCTCGAAGAGGGCGAGCGACCCCGGGTGCCCCCCGTTCCCCCTTCCGACAAAGACCTCCACATCACCATCCTCATCCTCCCGCGTCTGGAACGGTACGAATCCAGCGTGCTGTTCGGCCTCCGGTCTCGAGCCTGGGAAGGGCACCACGACGGCATGAGCTACAAAATCCTTCGGACGGAGTGGATCGACGAGGGCGTCGGCCGCGGCGAAGAACGCAGCGGCGCCGCCCGCCGTAAGCGCCTCCGTACCCTGATGCAGACGGGCCGCATCTGCACGGGTCCCGGGGTGATCAAACTGGACCAGCTGCGCAATGGAATCCAGGTGCCGCGCCGCAAGAAGATTGAACCGAGTCGAGAACAGCCGTCGCCGATGCAGACTGTCTCGTGAGCAGGGTTTGGGGTTGGGTTTACGTTTGGATTCAACTGTGATCTAGTATTTTTTCCTCAAGTCCGTCTGGAATTGCTCGGTCTTTTTTGTGTGTCTGTCCTTGTATGGCGTTGCGAGGGTCTTATTTTCATGTGTTCTTGCTGCAGTATCATTAGCGAGGCGTGGTATTCTTTTTTGTGTTGTGTGTGCAGCTTGATTCGAAGTACATTTCGCTTGCTTATAGGTAATTCTCAAGACATGGCAGTTCTGTTTTGTTTTGTGGGATTTTATGGGGGGGGGATATTGTGTACCTAGCCCATTTTCGTCATGTTCCTGCATGCATGGGATGTGAGGCGCCTAAATTGGGACTTGTTTTTTGTCCCGAGTACGTAACATCTAGCTCGATCTGGATTTAAATAGGGGTTTCATCCGAGGTCCTATTTGGTATACTCCAGAGTATGTGATGTACTTAATATTTTTCACACATATGTTTCCAAAACATCAGTAAACCAGGCAGCACAGCTATTCTGGCATGCGCATAGAGCATAGGCGGCAATGAAGAAGGGAAACGGGACACGCCTCCAGCAGGTTTGATAGCTCCATCCTGCACTATATATCTATCTATTGGGGAATTTGGATAATTGGATGCTTGACAGCTACGGCGTCCGAGCCCCCTCCCCGATCCCCATCAACCCCCCGGCCAGCCCCGTCATCCGCCGATCCAACAGATCCTCCTCACTCGCCAGGCTGTTCATGCTCCGATTCCTCTCGCGCAGGGGGATGATCGCCACGGCACTCTGGAAGTAGTCGGAGACATATCCCTCTTCTTCCTCTTCCTCGCACTCGAAATCGTCCGGCGGAAGACTTAGTTTGGCGGGGACGCGGTGTTGCTGTCGCTGCGGCTTTCTGGTACCGATGGCGGGGGACTTGAGAGAGCGGCCCCGGGAGACGCTGCGGAGGCGTTCGGGGTTACGGATATTTCCGTTTGCTACTAGTTGGGGCTGGGAGTGGGAGTGAGTGTGACTGTTGATGGATGCTTCGTCGTGGTCGTCATCGGCAGGTTGTGGGCCGGTGGAGCTGGGCCTCCCCCCGACTTTGCTGCCCAGCGGGGTGAGCGGGGTGAGTTTGGTGATGCTCATCTCGAGGGGTTTGTCTTCGTCGGCGGAGGATTCGCCTGTTAGCCGGCGTCTGTGGTTGCGGGTGCGGGGGCGGTGGGTGAGGAGGTGCTGGAGGCTGTGGAGTGGAGGGGGTTTCTTCTTGGCTGGTTGGTTGAGATCGTGGAGTGATTGCAACAGGCTTGAGGAGGAGGCGGTCTTGGTCTCCGACAAGGCGAACAGCTCGCTGATCCAGGTGGCGCATCGGTTGATATGTTTCCAGCTTTCGGGGAAAAAGCCGGCCATCTGCATGAAGCCGTGCGAGATGCCGGGCAGCAGGGACACCTCGACGTGGTCCTTGTCATTGAAGGCGCGGTGGGATTTCTCGAGGCCGAGGTCCTGTCGTTCTTGGAAGTGTCGTAGTTTCGCTTGACGTAGACGCCCAGCGAATATCACTGTGTCGTCGACCAAAGGATCGCGTTCGCCGGTGATGATGTACGTCTTCGGGAAGCGCGCGAGGATCGCCTCCGGCGCGAGGGTCGGGGAGAGGAGATAGTCTGTGTTGAAGTCGGGGCGGTTATGCGGTCCGATGTAGAGAATGATCATTGCTCGCATCATCTCCGGGGTGAGGATCCGGTCCTGGACGTACGAGATCACCGATGATACCGCTAGGCGAGTGCGGATCTGCTTGGGCTGGTGCTCGGCGACGGCGGCGGCCTCGGCCTCTTGAGCTAGCATGGCGGATTTGTGCTGGTGCTGAGCTAGTCTGCGCGTCGTCTTTTCGCCGAGGTCGTTGGCCTCAAGATCTAAATCGGAGCACGAGTCTTGCTGGAGGTCGGCAAACGATGTACCAGGAGAGGTGTAGGGCGTGAGGCGCTGATAGTCCATGTTCTTGCGCTGCAAGACGTTCTGGTTGGTCCGACGGGTGCTTTTCTCCTGGATCAGCGCCATCTGCTCCTCCGTCATCCAGCTTTCGATCTTCATGTTCAAAGCAGGGTAAGCTAGAACGAGCCCGTCAGGTCGAGGCAGGACGTTCTGCCCTTGCCAGAGTGACGCATCCGCACTGCCCGACTGGAGGACCATCAGCGTCATGCCTACAGCGAGGTTTGCGCCAGCGCTATCCCCCGTGATGACAATTCGAGGATGGGTTTGCCCATTGAGTCCAATACAGCGGCCACGGGTGGACACAATTGTGTGGTACACGTCGTAACATTCATTCAAGGCGTACGGATAGGGATACTCCGGCGCCTTCTTATAGTCCAGGCTTAGGATAGGAACTTTTGTCCGTGCGGCCCAACTCAACAGCCTATCCTCCGAGTTCCTAGGGCTCATCGACACAAACCCCCCGCCGGGGATGTCCAAAACAATGCATGTCTGGTCCCGCAGCTCACTCAAAGGGCCGTCAAAATACAGCCACGCATTCGTCGGCTGGTCATATATCGAAGACGCCGGTCGAGGAATGCGAATCGCCCGCGGCGCATATTTGGTGAGTCTGGGCCGTGTCAGGCTCGCTAGGGCCCAGAGATACGGCGAAGTCCCTTTGTTCCACGAGACCCGCATGTGGTCCAGCGTCAGCGTGGCCCGGACCCGACGGACCTTTTCATCCGCCCTCTCCGCGGCAATGAGATAGTATACAGTGAAGACCAGCGACGCTATCTCCCGCAGCCACTTGGGTTTGACTTTCATCGCGGTCCAGAAACCAGCGTCCAAGGCGGTGGCGATCCATGTCGCTCGGAAGAAAGAGCGTGAGTATAGGTTTGCCAGGGGCTCTGGACATTCCAGGCCGACTATCTTCGCAAAGTTGCGACTGACATAGAGCCAGAGGAAGACGATGACCGTAGTCTGCCAGACGCTGAGCTTTTCCGTAAGGCGGGAGGAGAGTTTGCGAACAACGGGCGGGCCATGCTTGTTTCCCCTTGGGGTTGTCAGAGCCACGCAAAAGAGCTACATGGACACAGCGGACCCATGTTTGTTGAGGTGTCGTACCTTGTTAAATATAGCGACCAGAATGCGAATACAGCCAGGACCTGGATCTTTCGGAATTTGGTGGACGGTCTTCCCAAAAGGTGGTCTAGCCCGCTCTGTTAGGCACTGCTCGAATGGAGAGGTTGGACACCACAATACAACTCACCTATCATGTCTTCTAGGCAGAAATAAGAGTCTAAATCAAGAGATACAGCGTTCTAGGTGCGAGAGCCATAAAATCATAGGGTTGCGAATGGAGGAATGCGAGCAAGTATACACCAAGTCCTAAGCAAGAGCGTACAAACGAAGTGATTTAGAAGGAGAGAATGGGAGTTGGTTGGAAGAAGTTGACTCTGAAACCGGTAATCGAACAAGGAACAGAGAAGAGACCGAGTGAGACGCCATGGTGGCCAAAATATGGGGTAGTGAATAGTAGTTAGAGAAGGGTGTGGTCAGTCCGTCCGTCCGTCAGCCATGGATACGGGGCAGCAAAAGCCCACGAAGCTCAGCCGAGCATGTGAAATCCCCACCAGGGACCATGCCTGCTGGCTGGATCCAGTGACGTGGAGCTTATTCATCTGGGGGTAAGAGTCGGCTTGAGACATGGTCGGAGCAAAACGATCTGCACTTGGTCCGGTGCAGAAATGGTGCTAAGACAATGGTGGGGGAGGGGGGGGGAAAGATGAATGGATGTGAGATGAATGGATGGATGAATGAGTCGGTGAAATGCACCCGGTCCGTCACATGTCACTTGATCTCCTCCTTCTTTTCCCTTCAGTCCAGTCCCGTGACCCCCCACTGCACCAGATCAGCTGCGCCAGAATTGACTCCAGGTATGAGTATTTTCCAGCCATTGTTCTATTTGAGGTATATCATGGTTGATTATTATTTATGCTGATCTGACCCTAGTGCACACTGCTCTATGCAGGCTGTATATATAAACATTCAAACCACTCATCGCATTAACGTTAACACTCACAATCTACAATCTCCGACAGTAGTCTCGTCCACGCGCAACTTGCCAATCGCAGAGCCAGACCTCAAACGCCATGCTGATAAACCCGGCAATGCAGACGCCGCCCGAGTCACTCGCCGTCGTGGCTCCCAGCGAGAATTCCCGTTCCTCCACCGGCACCCGATCGGCGATCTCAGCGAAAGTGCTGACATAGACAAGGCCGCCCAAAAGCCCTTCCCAGAAAACAATCCCAAACACCAACCACACGCTGGGAATAAAGTTGAACAACGAGTGTAGCGTTAAGATGATTAGGTTGAGAAATTGTAAAAAGGACGGAAAGTACAGGCTATGAACACGGAAGAAAGGGGTCGAAGACCGGGAAATGAAGACCCCAACTTGGTAGATCGCATTGTAAGCTGGGTAGAATGCGCGATAGTGGTCGAAGGGGGAGTCTTGGAGAGGGAAAAGCAATGTCGGTGCGACACCCTGATTAATGGTGTACTCGGCGACATAGACCAGCAACAGTGGGAGCATACTGAAAGACTTCGTAAGAACATGCAATCGGGTTTAGTGAGGTGCAGGATATACTCACAATGGAAGAAAGAGTCCCTTAGATCGCTGTAAGTTAGCCTTAAACGCCTGCCATCCAAGGCCAGTATCGTTGGAAGCTGGCTTTTTCTGGCTCTGACTCTCATCGGTCGATTCGTCGAGCAACTGCTCCCTCTCATCAACGTCATCGGCTGTGTGCTCCTCCCGAGAACCGTAGCCTGTCCTCTGTGCCGAAAACGAGCGCACCGGGGACTGGGGTAGAATCGTGAAGAAACTAATAACCATGACCGCCGGCAAACACGCCGAGGCCAGAAGAGTTGCTTTGACGCTGAAGCCGAAAGAGGAGGTGGCTAAAGCGTATGCGCCAGCACCCACCAAGCCTGCAGCACCCGTGCCACTGCCCCAAGAAGCCAGACTGAACGGGCCGTAGTGATGCGTGAGAGCGATAAAGGAAAGTTCGCCCCCTCCGCTGGACATACTCGACAGGATGATGCCTGCGATCTTAGTGGCAATCGGGCCACCGTCCGTGTAGGCCGGACTCAAGGCAACGAGCAGCATGCCGGTGGTAGAGAAGGTGACGAATACCAAGACCCTTACGGGATACGGCACTGCTTGGATGAAATACGGAGCGACCAGCTTGGTGCCGAAGGAGGGGATCACGTCGGCGAGCAGCACCACGCCTTTCGGCAGGTCGGGGCCGACGAGATCCAGGGCAGCAGAGAGGATAATGACATAGAGGACATTGTTGATCAAGCCTGTCGCAGATGGGACAGGTAAACCCCGGCAGCGATCAGTACGGGCTATCGCCATGTTGAAGGGGGTCAGCGGAGTAGATCGAGCTTACCGAAGAGCCAAAATGCCACACAGACTCTTGGATCAGCTCCATGGAAGAGAGCTGCAAGGCGTCCACGAAACTGGGACCATGACGAAGATGGCGCTCCGGGGAGAGGTAGCATTGATGGTTCGTCTTCTCTAGACGGTGAAGACATAACCAGAAAGGAGAGGGGGAGACTACAAGGAGGGTTCAGTTTGAAGTGAAGCATACAGCAGAAGTAACAGTTAGTGCCATCAGTGGGAAATACAACAGGGACGTTTAGTTATCAAGATTATTGTCGCAATGGGCATGTAATAAGCTGGAGGTGACATGACGTTGACGATTGAAGAGAGGACGGACGGTTGAGCGCAACTGCGACAGCCTGGCCTGCCGTCCACGTGACTGACATAGAGTTTCTTATCGACTATGAGCATCTTGACTGTAAGTCTGTAAGTTCAGGCACCATCGAATTGAATATAGGTCATCACATATAGACTTCTCCCAAGTATGACATTAAGTAGAAACTACAGTACAGCCCTACCATCACAGCTCACACGCTACGACAAAACCAGTGACTGCCGTGCAATCCCAGCAGACCAATCGTACCAGCGGTTGCCCAAGCCGAGATCCCCGAGACGCGGCTATCGGGACAATCAGGCTTATCGGTTCTTGGAGGTGTTTCCCTCTCCCGCCCTCGAATTTCTTGTCCGCCACTCCTCCGCATCTTCTACAACTACACAACAACACACTGTTCAACCACAAACCCATTTACATTACTAAATACACTTCAAACCCAACCTCACACCTTACACCCAAACCTCAATAAATACATACAACCAAAATGTCCCTTCTCCACCCCACCCGCCGCCTCTTCCTCTACCACCTCACCAAACCAACCGCCGCCACCACCACCACCACCACCAAAGTAACAACAACCCGCACCTTCACAACCACCCCTGCCTTCCGCTCAGACGACGAAACTCGCCCATCCTTCGCCTTCAACCGCGGGCCCGCCCCGCCCCGCCTCCCCAAAGAACAACAAGAAATCTTCGAGGAACTCCAGCGCAACTCCACCGGCGCATTCAGCACCCCGCGCGTCAACCAGTCCCCGGATTCGACTGCCTCGGCGGCAGAGATCAAGGCCACGGGCAAGGGCGAGGAACTGCATCCGGACATCAAAACGGGGCTGAAGCCCGAGTTCGAGGGGGAGAAGAATCCCAAGACCGGGGAGATCGGGGGCCCCAAGAATGAGCCGTTGCGGTGGGGGGCTGGCGGGGATTGGAGTTATGGGGGCCGGGTGACGGATTTCTAGATTCCCGGTACAAGGTCTTGCTGGGGAAGTGTTTGGAGGGTTGTGGTGGGTTACATACATGTTTGGATTGAGGGGTTCAATGTTGGGTTTTTATATGCTGTGTGTGATTGTATGCATATCATGGTTCTTTGTACGATAATTATATCTGAAAGATGCTTTACACTGTTTTATTATGACTAGGCGCAAGACTACCGTGCTACGGGGATTGGTGGACACAATGGCTGGTGACGTTCTCGCTGTACAGTACATACGCAATCGTCGGCTCTCCTTGGATGCTTTATTTCCTGGATGCTCAAGCTCAAAGATTACCACTATCTGACTTGAAAGAAAAAGTATGGCCGTCTACTTATCCTCCTCACTCCTCGCCAAAATCGCCTTCCCGGCCCGGCTCTCATTGAACCGCCCCAGCTCCCCGCTGATCCACGCCCCGATCCTCGCCATCTCCTCCAGGTTGATCCCCGTATTCATCCCCAGACTGTGGACCGTGTGCACCATATCCTCCGTCGAGACATTCCCCGTGGCGCCTTTGGAGTAGGGGCAGCCGCCAAGCCCGCCGACGCTACTATCGAAGATGCGGATGCCATGCTCCAGCCCCACGATCGTGTTGACCAGGGCCTGGCCGTAGGTGTCGTGGAAGTGCAGCGCGAGGTCGGTGCTGGCGATGCCGGCCGCGCGAAGCGCCTGCAGCAGCTCCATCGTGCGGGGCGCGGTGCCCATGCCCGTGGTGTCCGCCACGGAGACCTCGTCGGCGCCCATCTCCAGCAGCGAGCGCGTGATGTCCGCCACCTTGACGGGCGACACCTCGGGCCCTTCGTAGGGACACCCCAGCGCCACCGAGACGTAGCCGCGCACCCGGATGTTGCGCGTCTTCGCCAGGGCGACCACCGGCCGCACGCGCTCCAGCGACTCGTCGATCGTGCAGTTCGTGTTCGCCTTGGAGAAGGCCTCCGTGGCGGCCGCGAACAAGGAGATCTCCGTCGTGGTCGACGGAGCGTCGGCGGGGACGCCGGTGGCATCCAGGACTTTGATCAGGTTCTCGAGGCCCCGGACGTTCGGGACCAGGTAGTTGTACGCAATGACGTTGGCCGACTCCGGCGGTGTTTGCAGCAGGTGCTCGCAGATCTCCGCTGTGCTGGCCATCTGTATAAACGATCAACCAGTTGTGAGTATCATATCAAGGTTTGGTTGCATTTGCATCTGAGTCTCCGATGCCCTCTCGAGGATAGCCACTCCCCCTCCCCGCACGCTACGATGTACAAAAGACAGCTACTCGCGTACCTGAGGCACCCATTTTGCAGGAACAAAAGATCCAGCCTCAATTGTCGTCACGCCCGTCTTGGCCAGTTTTCGGATGAGCTCGAGTTTGGTTTCGAGCGGGATGGACTTCTTCTCGTTCTGAAGGCCGTCTCGTGGGCCGACCTCGACGATGCGAACATGGTCCGAGGTTAACCGCGCCTCGGTCGCAAAGCGGCGGCGAGCTGCTGGAGCATAGCGGAGGACAGAGAAGAGACGCATTCTAGGCTTTAAGCTCATCATGATGAATCTCGTATATTCAGCAAGTTAGTAGTCAAGTGAGAATGCATTCAGTAGTGGAAAGTGCGAGAAGCTAAAGTATCTTAGAACCAGAGGATGGGGAGGGTGATGATCATGATGTTCCGCCCCCCGAGCAAATGCGGAGAAGAGGCCGACCCAAGCCCGTGACCCCCCACTTAGTCAGAATTAAATTATCCTCAGCCCACTATGCGAGCCATCGTCCGATAGGAATCATCGCGACTCGCAACAACACACCACAATCACTGGTTCTGACACATTGCGCCCGTGATGGAGGACACATCGAATCAACCAACAACATCGAGTGCCCCGCTCCGACAACCCAAGAAGAGATTCGTCGGACGGCGCACCGCCGACGCCCAAGCACAGAAGGAAGGGTCCAGCGACCACCAGGATGTCGAGTCGACGAGCATACAGAAAGGTGAGCCCCTCCCCCTCTCGCATCTGCAAAACCGTACCCAGAAACCCACCACTAACCACCAGAGCAACAGCGGCCCCAAGACGCACCCCGCGAACCCTGAACCAAGTCCCGGCGGAGATCCTCGAAGACGCCGACATCCAAGCGGCGATCGCCCTGCTCCCCAAGAACTACTCCTTCGAGATCCCGAAGACCATCCACCGAATCCGCACCTCTGGCGCCAAGCGCGTGGCCCTGCAATTTCCCGAGGGCCTCCTCATCTTCGCGACCACGATCTCGGACATCCTGACCCAGTTCTGCACCGGGATCGAGACCCTGATCATGGGCGACGTGACGTACGGAGCATGCTGCATCGACGACTACACGGCGCGAGCGCTGGGATGCGACCTACTCGTGCACTACGCGCACAGCTGCCTGATCCCCGTGGACGTGACGCAGATCAAGACCCTGTACATCTTCGTGGACATCAGCATCGACACGACGCACCTGGTCGCGACGCTCGAGCGCAACTTCCAGCCGGGCAAAACCGTCGCCATGGTCGGCACGATCCAGTTCAACGCGACGCTGCACGGCCTGAAGCCCGTGCTGGAGCGCGCGGGATTCCGCGTCCTCATCCCGCAGATCACGCCGCTCTCCAAGGGCGAGATCCTGGGCTGCACGTCGCCGACCCTCGCCGCCGCCGAGGTCGACTACCTCCTCTACCTCGGCGACGGCCGCTTCCACCTCGAGTCCGCCATGATCCACAACCCGGCCATCCCCGCCTACCGCTACGACCCCTACGCCCGCGTGCTCTCGCGCGAGAGCTACGAGCACGAGGAGATGCACACCCTGCGCCGCGACGCGATCCAGACCGCCCGATCGGCCAAGAAATGGGGCATCATTCTGGGCGCCCTGGGCCGCCAGGGGAACCCCCACACCATGGCGATGATTGAGAGTCATCTCCGCGCCAAAAACATTCCCTTTGTCAATCTGCTGCTGAGTGAGATCTTTCCGGGAAAGTTGGGCGCCATGGCCGATGTCGAGTGCTGGGTGCAGATCGCTTGCCCCCGGTTGAGTATCGACTGGGGGTATGCGTTCCCGCGGCCGCTGCTGACGCCCTACGAGGCCTTGATTGCGCTGGGGATCAGGGAGAGCTGGGACACCGCCAATGGCGGCGTGTATCCCATGGATTTCTACGCTAAGGAGGGCTTGGGCAGGACGAAGCCGAGCCAGGCGATGATCCCCGCTGGGTCGGCTTGATTTTTGTGCGGTATCTTCCCAGATGCCAACACCTATCCATAACTCATGATGTATATGAATATTTTCTTGTTGTTCTTTTCTGCATATGTTTCCCACGGGTATATAGGGGGGGATCCAACAAACCCAAAAAAGCTTTATGATTATAGAATTAGAAGAAGGCCAACATGATATCACACTTGGAAGAAAAAGTCTACATCTCTCCGTTGGGTCTAACATTACATAGATTTTCTTTGGAATCGTAAAATAGCGCAGCACAAAATTCATGAGCCTTTGATCTCATCTGCACTGTCCGTCATGGGATCACTTGCACTGCCGCGTCGAAGTGAGAGGATGCTCTTGCTGGCCAGCTCGTCGGCGGTCCGCTCGGCCGCCCGCCATCGCGTGACGGCCTGCTCGACATCCTCGAACATTTCCAGCGTGTCTTTGATGATCCCTCCTTCGTCAATCTCGGGAACCTGCGTGCTTGCTCGAGAGCCACTATCGCTGCTCATAGGGAAGCCCGGTCCAAAGCCCCGCTGTGGAACAGGGTTGAACATGACGGCATTCGCAAACATCCGGATCAGCTCCTTCTCAAGCTGGGCCGAGTTGACGATACCTTTGGGAGGAATGACATCCTCCGTCTTCTGGAGCATCAAAACCGCATTCTTGGAAGGAGTACCTGTACCGGGCGCCGGGGACTCCCCATCGCCAGCAGGTGTACTAGCAGCCTCCGTAGCCGCAGCGACAGCCTTACTGCCCTGGTACATCACTGACTTGATAGATTTCAGATCCTGTGGTCGATAGATCAGATCTCGATAGCCAGGAGCATCGCGTTCTGCTAGTGGCTTGGCGAAGATAGAAGCATGCTTGTGCATGGTGACATCATTCATGATGGGGGCACCGGTTCTTGGGAAACTACGCGCACACAGCACATAGGGGGTCGATTGATTCGGGTCAAGACGGGTGAGCTGACTGGCTTCAGTCTGAGGAGGTTCGGCTTCTTCGCTGGGGGCACGCTTGCGTTTTGGCCGCCCCCGGCCTGGTCGACTTATTGACGGACGTTCCGGCTCCGCCATTTCAGGCACACCAACAGGTGTGCTGGGCATCTCGTGCTTGACCTTAGGCTGAGACCCGCTTTCCGTAGTTGACTCGTCATCCCGCGACAAGACGGATCGTCCGCGACTCCTTGACGATGCCGTGCTTCGATCTCGATCTTTTCCGGTGGATGGAGTCAGTTTATCCACCTTCCTCTTCGATCCTGGTTTTGTATCGGCATCGACGGCGGGCTGGTTCGACTCTGAGCTCGTTGAATTGCCCTTGCGATCCGTTCGGCGTTTCAGACGGCGTGGCTCGGGTTCTTCTGGTGTTGCTTCACGCGATCCAGGCGGGGATGGTGCCTTCTCGCTGATGGGACTGATCTCCTCCGGACGTGGTCGGTCTGGCGAGCGGGGAGATTCGGGTATGCTCAGACTCAAACGCGGGGTCCTCTTCCAAGGCGTGAGTGAGCCAATGGTGTCAACCGATGGTCGCAAAGGACGTGAACCTGGTGGACCCGGGATCAAAGCAGCTCGCCCGGTTCCTACTGGAGTCTGGAAGCCAGGAGCTGGGACACCCAAAGCTGGTGAGGACGCTGCTGCGGGCGCTGGGCCCGGAGTTGAAGGGAAGGGTATGGGCGGTTGACCCTGTTGAGCCAACTTGCTCTCAACACTGGGTATAGGTTGCTGAAACGTTGGGACAGGCCTCTCCAAAGAAGGGTTGTTCGAAGGCTCAGGCTTCGGCTTGATAAGTGAAGGCGAAGGCTGAGGTGTCTGGGGAGGTTGGTGCAGAGACCATTGCTGGAAACTCGACTGTGGTGGATGACGCTGATGAATTGGAGTGGACGCTGTGGCTGGTGCGCCTGCCTTAGCAGCAGGCTTGCCAACCGGGGTGGATTGCTG
The DNA here is from genome assembly GCF_003184695.1 of Aspergillus brunneoviolaceus CBS 621.78. NCBI lineage: Eukaryota > Fungi > Ascomycota > Eurotiomycetes > Eurotiales > Aspergillaceae > Aspergillus > Aspergillus brunneoviolaceus. The sequence continues at coordinate 41,737 of NW_020290802.1, forward strand.
TGGAGTAGAGATAGCCTTGGGTACGATTTGTGGCTGCATAGGACCAGGCGGTTTGCCAGCGCTGAGATTTGAAGAGGTGATATTCGGGGGTGGAACCTGCGGCGACATGAATGTCACACCGGCTGCACCAGCTTTCGCGGGGACATTCCGAGGTACGGTTTTGGCCTGCGGCGCCGGAAAGGTCTTTCCATTTGGTGTCTGCGGTTGAGGTGGCCTGCCCGTCGCCATCTGTGGGGTGGGTTGAGGTGGTTGCACCGATGGCTGCAGTTGTTGAGGTTGCGGCTGAATCGGTCTGGTCGGATCTTTTAGTGACTGTCCTGCTGGTTGCTTGGGGAGTTGTGAAGGCGTCTGAGGTAGGTAAGGCATAGCCTTTGGTGGTTGCTTATCCGGCCGCAAGTCCTTGGGTTGCGGCACGGGCTGTGCTTGCGCCCTCTCCACAACCGGCGGCGGAGGCTTTGACTGAATTGGTGCGGGCATAGGTTTCTGGGGCGGTCTCTCTTCCTTCACATCCAAGTCCATTGGTTCCGGCGCATGTTCTTGCTTCGGGGGTGCAACTGGCTGCTGCGGCGGGCGCATAATGGCCTCCGGCTGTGCTTCGAGTTCTTCCTTCTGCAACAGTTCAATCTCGTTTCGGATCTCCGTGTATCTCATCTCATCGTTCCTAATTTCCCTCGTCACAAGCTCCTTATACCTAGCGTACAGATGCGACACCAGGGTTGGCATTAGGCTGGTATGGCTCGACCCTTTTTCGGACAACCCATCTGGTTGTGGGCTCGTAATCTTCCGTTTTTTCGGGTTAACCGGACTCTCCGCATGGCGACCATTTGGCTCATGAGCCGCGACGACACCGATCGAGTCGACACCTTCCCTCATCAACGTCGTATAGAGGTCCTCGAGGGCCTCCGGGGCGAGTCTCCCGGCATCAAACGCGGCATTCTGGCGAATGAATGGATTATTGCGAAGAACATCGGAGATGGTCGCGAAACTCGCGGGTCGAGCATCTAAGGCAGCGAGGGACTGGAAAAAGAGGAGCGACTCAAAGGGGGTGTAAGCAGATAGAGGAGGCATCCCCCATTGCCCGTCAGATCGGCCGCCGGGGGAGAGGGATCTTGGAATGGGGGCCACGGTGATAAAAGAGTTCGTTGCGAGACGGTTGGCCCGGTAAGTTAATCCGAACGTTCAGCGTCAACCGCTTTGTAGCTTGGCCCTGCAATAGAGGACTCTCGGTGGGTGGTACCGAACCCAGATGGACGTTCGTGCCTTGAAAACCAGGCCGACAAGGTCGCGTGTGCGGGACTGGAAGGAAAGGATTAGAGGTGCGGGTTTAGACCATCCGCGCAAAAAAAAGGGAAGGGGGAGTCGAAAAATTAGGCAGAAAATCAGAGACGGGAAAAACGCGACCGTGTCAAGATGGGTAACGCGGGGTGGGAGGAAACCGTAGAAAATTGGGAGAAAATGGAGTATCGTTTAGGGGGGAAGAGGTACCCAAAATGGATTTAGAGAGAAAAAAAGGATGACAACGATGGTGGATAAAAAAGGAACGGGGATGGATGGATGGGTAGGATGGGTAGGATGGGTAGGATGGGTAGGATGGGTAGGATGGGATGGGATGGGATGGGATGGGATGATGGGATGGGGGTCGAGGGGAGAGAGGTGTGGATAGGATAGGATGGAATCAGTTCTCGCCGCGATGTTGCGTTTTCCCCCCCCAAGGGAGTCTGTCTGTCTGTCTTTCACTGCTGGGCTCCTTCATCACCTCACTCACTCACCCTTTCTCCCGCGACCGATCCGGAAAAGGTCTGCGAGTCACGTGGGACACGGGAATGGAGGAAGTCGGAACAAACCGTATTCAGCAGCTTGTTGATTTATTACACTTATTGTCACGGCAACCTGCCACCTTTCAGGTTTGACAATGGCCACTTTGCCCAGTCGCAGATATTTGGCTTATCTTTCTTTCTGGCCTAACATCTGACCTGGGGAGGGCGCTCTTACCACTCTTCCCTCCTTTCCAGTATGGCATATAGAGTACTTTGTATAAAAGTGAGGAACATGGCACCGCGCGAGTCTCCTATCAGGGGCTATGAGATAGTATGCTCTGAATCGAAATTCTCTTTCATCCGAATACTTTCTCACCCAAACGAACCCAACAGCATCATGATTCCTCCAGTCAATACACCGTGATCTGTACTAGTAATTCTAGCATAGCAGAGCAGTGGACGGTACCTGGCCTGGGCTTAGTAGCGCCGGCTCTGTGATGCTAGCGTCGGCCCAGCCCGGGACTCTGGGCTGGATTGTACTCACTCGGGTAGATAAAAGCACATGCTTCAACACAGCACGATAGGTACAATAATAAGTACTAGGTAGTCTATCAAATAGCTCTCACCCAAAGAACTTTGTCTTCTCTGACTCCCATGGTCGAATGTCTTGGTCAGCTCAAGTTGCCTTTGTGCATTATGCCAGCTCAAGTATCTTAGCGTATCGCTCCGATCGAGCGCTATACAGGATGTCTCTCAAAAGATGCTGAAGGTTTGATAAGCTTCTGTGCCGGAAGAGCCGGAAGAGATTAATATCTGTATTACTGTCTGGCCTGGGCTTTCTTTGTATGAGTTTAGCCAAGTTGAAAAGTGGTCTTCAGCAACATGCACGTCGTCCCATACCATAAACGCAGTTCAACGTTTAAACACCTTGATCAAAGACAGTTCTGGCCTGCTTTGGGCTCATATCAAATGTGGTAGGTCACTGCTTGAAGCTCTATGGACTCATCTGAGATAAAGTGAAGTCTTAGTGATTAAGAGGCTTCTGCGAGCTTGAGGCTGAAAGATACATCATTCGAAGGTGAGACAACACTAGGTGGATCCATGCTACCACGCATACTCCAATAACATCCCATATCAAACAGATCCAACCGTGCGTAGCATGAAACTAGAAGAATCGCCGTGTCAGATTGAAATGCCTCCTATCCTCAATAAGTATTGACCATGTGTGAATTACAGGCCAGTGTGCTGAATTTCTATCGCATCTCAGCCGCCATTCGAAGCCTACACAATTTCACTACTGCCTATGATCGGAGAATCTGCCAAAGATCAAAGGGCTTCAGAGTTTGTAAGAGAAGCGAAAGTCGCAGATCTCAGTCACCAAGAGAGCGGCCCTGAGGCATCATAGGAGTGCCCTGAACTATCCGGTCAACTATAACTACTGGCCGCAGCCATTCGTCAAGCAACTCCTGCTAGCGGGGCCAGTAAACTCCAAGTCAAGAGCGCAGTGAGAGGAGCCACAGCATGTTTCGACTTCCATTCTCATCTCAACCATATTATGCCCGTGGGCCCTGACCTGCTCCATCTTCTCCAAACTTGACTCTTCTTTTTGGTACGGTGGTGGATTGACCAGTACGAGGCTTGATGACCTCCACAGCGGCCGATGTTGGCCTTGTTTGAGGTACTGTGCCTTTTGGGGTGAAATAACTATACAGTATTGGAAGTCTGCCTTGATATTCACCAATCTACCACCATCCAACAACGTCTGGATTTACACGGCCTGGCATAAGTTTACTCAACTGAGGGTCTAGCGATGTCAATCTCGAGGTTGAAAGGGGCTGTCAAGTTCAAAACAGCCACCATATGCCAAAGTCGATGTTCTTCTCCTTGCCAGGTGCAGCAGCAGCTGTGCGAGCATGGCTGGCGAAAGGGGTTGGCGGGGGGTTGAAGTCGCCGGAGAACTTTCTAATGTCAAAACCACTATGAGAAGCTATTTATACGGACAGAAGTGACAAGATGGAATATTGAGAACGATCATCATACACATGCAGTCAACTCCGCATTTGACCGCTGTCAACCCCAGTGCTATACGCTGATAGTTGGAAGTCCAAGTGGATAGTTGCTAACTAGTTAGTGCTAAGTTAAGAGGCTTGTGGCGGTGGCATTAAACCCAAAGGGTGGGTGGCAGTACGGAAAGCTCTGGCGAGGATGGAGTTAGGGGGAGGGGCACGGGTCACGTGAAAGGTACCGAGCGGGTACAATCCTCCATAGTTTCAGGGGAAATCTCCATCACAGTAAAAAGGACGGAGCAATAATGAAACTAAAATAATAATACTCCCCAACCAGATGGTCAAGAGTTACTAGTGGCCAAGAGCAACAGGACTATTTACCCACCTCAGTAACTACCGGTACCGGTGCAGACGGGACTATGGACTAGACCTAAGCTAAACTTATCCGATTCAACAGTGCACTTCCACCCTCCCTAAAGACCAAGTGACTCCTCCTCTTGCTTGCTATGAACTTGGATGAATGGATCCATGAATATCCAGCCCACCCTGGGAGAATCTTGCATGCACCACCACCAATAACCGATACCAGGAATCCACACGCAGAGAGGGTCTTTGCATCAGATCGCCTCTTGGACCCCCTCCCAGCGCCAGCCATCGTCATTCCGCCGATCGTGCTGTGTGCCCCTGTCAACTACTCCGTACTTAATTGTAACCAGGTTATGAGCACTCACTCACTAACTTACCTACTCTGTCTCTGATAACTCAAAAGTGGTCCATCCCCCCCCCCTCCTTCCTGGCTTATAGTTGGTAGAGACAGCAAGCGCTTGCAATCTGACCGACTGTTCTATGCGTTAACTTAACTCAGTCTTACTTACCGTCTGTGTGCATAGCACTCTCCCGTTGGAGAAATTCTTTTGTTCTTCGCCTCTTCTTCCACTCCTCTTTTCTCCTCCTAATCTCCCCCTCCCCCCCATAATTTAAGGCGTAAGGCCCACCCCGTCCGTGCTATCATATCCACTTCCAACACCCCCTGTTCCGCTAAAGACGCGCGCGCTCCCAAATAACTCCCCTCCGAGCCTCTCAGCCTGTTGCGTTTCGCATACTCCTTTTTTCCTTACTTCTCCCGCCATACCGACCTTCCAGTTGCCACAGCTCTCTCGTATCCCGCTCTTCCCCAACGCCCATCGGATCAACCGAACACTATTATCACAATCATCAAAAATGTCATCGGACTCGGAGCAAGAATGGAAGCCCAGCGGTCGCCCTCAGTCGTTCGTACTCCTTTGCGCTCCTCCCCTCCGTTTTTAGATGTGGGCGTTGACCAAGACATGGCAGGACCATGGCACAGGCCTTTTCGACCGCGCTGGATAGCGCCTTTTCTCTGGACACCGATGTCAATCATCTCTCACAGACCATCGACCAAAAGTAGGTTCCACTCACATTCTCAACGAACATTCATCCTGAGACCCATCCTGTGCCGGGCCTCTGTTGGCAGGTCACCACATGATCGCATGAGCTGATAGAGCAACTCTACCAGGAAGCTGCAGATGATGATCCAGACCCGCGAACTCGAACAACTTCAAGCCAAGATCCGCGAAGCCGAAGAACGCCTCAAAGCTCGACAGTCGGTGATTATGGAGGCCAGAAACCCTGCAGCGCAAAGAGACGGTCGGTTCTACGGAGGCTCAGGTAAATCGAGCCTCGCCGTTTGATCTCGCCGATAACAACATCGCTAACCGCCATCGCTGCTGATCAGGAAACACGTCAGCGTCGTCGTCGCCCACCGATTCAGCACAATACTCCAGCGGCGATGAACAGCTGCGACGCAGCCAAGGCCGCAGTTCATAACGGCATGTAGGCGGGCCAGCGTGGGCACATTAGCATATAATCTGGGTTATGGTTTCAAGGACAGGAGAATCTGATGGGCTTCGACTTCACTGCTACAATATTTTATATATCCTTATCGGGCGAGCATGTTTGGGAGAAATCGGTTTTTGTTTTTTTTTTTGTTTTTTCTCTTTCTTCTTCAATTCTCATTCTTTGCCTTTCTGTTTGTTTGCACCGGTCATCGTGTTCCCACACTCGCGCATACCTCATCGCATGGGAGGGTCAAGCAGATGTCGGTGCACAGCTTTTGTTGCTCGAGTCCTTTTCGCGCTGGATAGCGTCGATGGCCGAGTTGAGCGTGCATGCCACGATCTCACGAGTCTAGTGGGTGAAGGGGTGTTTCATCATTCTTCTGTGGCGTAACATGTTCCATTATCATATTCTGATAGTCAACAAGCGGATTATTTCAGGAGCGGGTTGTTTCTTGAATGTTTCCAGTGTTTTGTGAAGATGAACTGAGAGTGAAGAAGAAGTCGCTGCGGGCTGCTGTGTTTGTCTTAGGGTAACGGACTGAGTCGCCCCCTCGATGGTCTATTTTTAGCCCAACTGTTTGTTGCACAGCATCCGATCGATCCCTCGGGGAATGGGAGTCCAGAAAAAGATCTCTTCCTCCGTGCCCAAGCTATCTGTGCTTTTGCTGTGCAGTGCTGGATTAGCAGTCAATGGAAGAGAAGAATCCTCCTCGAGTGGCTCATGTCAATGTCGATCGAGTGCCGTGCCCGACCCGACCGACAGCGCCGATCCATCCATCTCCCACCGCGACAGGAGCGCTTGACAGGAGTATTTCTCTGCTCGATGTGAATGGGTCGTTTTCCAACGGCCCTAATATTGCTCGACGGTGCCTTATCGCCCTAATTCGGTTCGATGTTGCCAAGGTCACGATTGATGGGGCAGAAATGCCTTTCTTTTCGTGCGGATATTCTTCCCAACGGGCGTTCGGTTGATCGTCACGGCTAGCTTTGAAATCATCCGGGCCGTGATTGCAATGGGTGTCAGTCAGACCCGACAAGAAAAGATCTTGATCGTTTGCCGGTGATTCGGAGACTGGCAGCCTGGTCGAGTCATTCTCATGAGGGGTTTATCTACTCTCAACTTCGGCAATATGCTGCTGGATCTGCTAACCGCAAATGGCGAATCCTGTTCGTATTGATAATAACTAATGCTGAGGAACTAGATGGTGAGTGTAACTCTGGACGGAGCAATGCAGAGTCAATCTCATCAATCTTTTTTTATCTTTTCATCACACTTCTCAATTTGCATTCTTCTGTGGAATTCTGGTGCACGCCCGTGAAGGCAATGATGTCAGTGCTGCTCTGCCCCAACCAGGGAAAACGCGGGCGAAACCCCAGAAAAGCGCCAAAGAGGCGTCCGAGCGAGGGTCCAGACCATAGCAGGCAGACTCTGCTATCGCCAGTCCCTCCCCTCTCATGCTCTGTGTTGTCGTGCAGCATGAATGATAAGTTAGCTACCTAGCACAGTACCTAGTTAGTCGGTACCGTAGTCTTGTTAATTAATATCAGGTTCAGCTAGTCTTCTAGCTCGCTGAGCTCCCGGAAGGATTCCCTGTTTCCTTTGGTTGTGTTGCTGCCCCTCCCCTCCTCCTCATCATCATCATTTTCTCCGGCTTCCTTCTCTTCCTCTCTCTCTCTCTCTCTCTCTCTCTTTCTACACTAGACTAACTAAACTTACTTACTCCGACTCCGTCATCTTTTCTCCTCCTTCCCCTTCCTTCCCCTCACCTGTTTCTCCTTCTTTTGTTTTCTTTTCCTTTTTCTTTTCTCTCTCCATCTCACTCTCCCCTTCCGTTGTTTGTAACTGCCATTCTCCCTCCCGTGGTAGATTCTCTTATCTACTACCCGAAGGGCGTTCGATCGGCGTCACCATGGTCCTCATTGACAAGCATTCGTACGAATCCCGCGAGGAGCAACGACTCAAGGAAGATCGCGAGCGCACTCGCTACTGGAAACGCTGGGGTCCCTACGTCGCCGAGAGACAATGGGCTACTGGTATGCTCTCTCCCCTTCGATCTGGAGGCTGGGAGATTTCACCTGAAACTGACGCAATGACCTCATTTCTCCTGCCGCCCCGCAGTTCGCGAAGATTACTCGTAAGCGTTACTCTTTCGTGCATTTCGCTGCAAGATGCATCAATGGCATCAATTGAACCATCGCTGACGGAGTATCTTATTTCTACACTTTCAGTGAGAATGGAGATGCCTGGAGCTGTAAGTTGCGCTCACATGCTGATTATACCACTCATGACTGATCGCTCTGATCCGCTGTAGACTTTTCCCACGACCATGCGCGGTCCCGAACTTACCGCTGGGGTGAGGACGGTATCGCCGGTGTGTCCGATACCCACAGCTTGCAAAACATCGCTTTTGCTTTTTGGAACGGCAAAGAGTATGTGGGGTCCGGTCCACGTCTGTAGTAAACTTGGCTCACCTTCGATTTTAGCGACTTCTTGAAGGAGCGTCTGTTCGGTTTGTCTAATCCCCAGGGAAACCATGGCGAGAGTGTCAAGGAGGCCCATTTCCATCTCGATAACACTCCGACAGTAAGACCCTTCTGCTCCCTCGGCGTGGATTTGACTTCATTCTGGTTTCTAATCCGACCACGCGCATAGCACTCTTACATGAAATTCCTCTACAAGTATCCCCAGAAGAAGTTTCCCTACCAGGAGCTTGCTGAGGAGAACGCACGACGCGGGAAAAGTGACCGCGAGTACCAGATCCTCGACACTGATGCCTTCGATGAGAATCGTTACTGGGATATCTTCATCGAGACTGCGAAAGAGGACGACGATGAGGAAGAACTCTTGTTCCGCATTATCGCCTACAATCGAGGACCTGAGCCAGCACACTTGCACATCATCCCGCATGTGTGGTTCCGCAACACCTGGGCATGGGGGTATGAGGAGAAGAACGCCAAGCCGTCCGTGGAGAAAGCCTATCCTCTGATCGCTAAGACCAAACACCACAAACTTGGCGAGCGCTATGTCCGGTTCTCTCCTTCCCCGTCTGTGACTGGGGAGGAAGATGTGGTTCCTAAGCTGCTGTTCACCGAGAACGAAACCAATAACGAATTTCTCTGGAACACCAAGAATGATCAGCCCTACGTCAAAGACGCCTTTCATCGTCACATTGTCAACGGTGAGAAGGGTGCAGTCAATCCCGAAAACAAGGGTACCAAGTTTGCCGCCTGGTATGCCTTTGATGAGGGCGAGGGTGTTCCTCCCGGCGAATGCGTGGTCGTTCGTTTCCGATTCTCTCGACGCCTGGAACCGTTCATCGATGAAGAAGTGCTGGATGATGTGATCGACCAGCGCAGAAATGAGGCCGATGACTTTTACTACCATATCAGTCCTTTGCCCATGAGCGATGACTTGCGGAATATTCAGCGGCAAGCTTTCTCCGGAATGATGTGGAACAAGCAGTTCTACCATTTCGTCTGGGACCAGTGGGCTAATGGCGACCCTGCGATGATCCCACCTCCCCCCGGTAGGAAGCACGTTCGAAACCAACAGTGGAAACACTTGTACATGGAGGATATTCTCTCGATGCCCGATTCGTGGGAATATCCATTCTTCGCTGCGTGGGATACTGCGTTCCACTGCATTCCACTTGCAATGATCGACCCGGAATTTGCGAAAAAGCAGCTGGACATCCTCACTCGCGAGTGGTACATGCATCCCAACGGTCAGCTTGCAGCCTACGAGTGGAACTTTGGTGATGTGAACCCTCCTGTTCATGCCTGGGCTACGTTCCGCGTCTTCAAGATTGAGCGTAAGATGTATGGACGGCAGGACCTTGATTTCTTGGAGCGGGTGTTCCAGAAGCTTTTGCTAAACTTCACATGGTGGGTCAACCGAAAGGATTCCGACGGTAAGAACGTCTTTGAGGGCGGCTTTTTGGGGCTGGACAACATCGGCCTCTTCAACCGCTCCGAGCCTCTCCCCACCGGCGGTGTGCTGGAGCAGGCCGATAGCACAGGATGGATGGCCTTCTACTGCCTGTGCATGTTGAACATCGCGTTGGAGCTGGCCAAGCATCGGAGAATTTACGAAGACAGTGAGTGATCTCACCCTCTATATTGAGCTACTTATGTGCTGATAGAGGTCCAGTTGCCTCCAAGTTCTTCGAGCACTTCATTCTGATTAGTGATGCCATGACTTTCCGATCAGGAGGTCAGGAATCGTCCCTCTGGAACGAAGAAGATGGGTCAGTGGTCCGATGCCTAACAATTCAGATAATTGCTTACGATGTATAGCTTCTATTACGATGCGATCTCCTACGGTGACCCATGGACCCAGCAGCTACCTGTGCGGTCTTTGGTCGGCTTGATCCCTCTCTATGCCGTCCTCACACTTGAGCCCGAGTTGATCAACAAGTTCCCATCTTTCAAGAAGCGTTTGGAATGGTTCGTTGAGAATCGCCAAGATGTGGCCGAGCGCAACATTGCAAGCATGAAGCACCGCGGCAAAGACGAGCGACTCCTTCTAGCGTTGGTGAGCAAGGACCGCCTGGAGAAAATTCTCAAGCGCATGCTGGACGAGACCGAGTTTCTGTCGGAGCACGGCATTCGATCGATGTCCAAGTATCATGGAGAACACCCCTATTCGATGGATGTCAACGGTCAGACATTCCGAGTCAGCTATGTTCCAGGAGACTCCGACAGTGGGCTGTTCGGAGGCAACAGCAACTGGCGTGGGCCGATCTGGTTGTGTGTCAACTTCCTGCTCATCGAGTCTTTGCTACGCTTCTACATGTTCTATGGCGATTCATTCAAGATCGAGTGTCCCACAGGCTCCGGCGAGTACATGCATCTCGGGCACATTGCCGAAGAGATTCAGCATCGGCTGCAGCACCTGTTCGCCCGCAACGACGAAGGCCGCCGGGCGGTACACAATGGATCCGACCTCCTCGACTTTGACGAGCACTGGAAGGATTACATGTGGTTCCATGAGTTCTTCGACGGAGACACCGGCCGCGGTCTTGGAGCGTCTCACCAGTGCGGATGGACTGGTCTCATTGCCAAGATCATCCATGACACAGGGTATGTCACACCTCACACGTCTGTCTGTCTATTGTTCCTGGCTAATAGTGCTATTAGTATCAACTGCCGTCTCCCACAAACACCCCGCACCCCCCACGCAGCAGCATCGCACTACTTCGACGACGTCTTCACTCGATTCTCCCGCCCACGCGGCAGCCGTCGTCCCAGCGTTCGCCGCTCTTCCACGACCCGCTCAATCGGCAACCGCAGCGACTTCGAGTCCACTCTCTCTGGACGCGAGACCCCGGCTCCTGAGACTGCCCTCGACGAGGACGACGAAAACCGGAAAGTCGACACCGACCTCCAGAACGAGCATGTTCACAAATATGTGGAGAGTCAGCTGCAGCGCGTAAGAAGCCAAGCTTCGATTGGAGCGTACGAGGATGAATTTGAGGCGCAGGCAGACCGCGCCCCCAACGGGCATTGAAATTTATGGAAAGATGACATTGAATGAGAGAGAGATGAAGTCGACGGGGACTGGGACCTAGTACAAAGTTAGACAGATGTTTATTTCCGAAGATGTGTTAGATGGGTAGTAATGTTGTTGATTTCAGAGCGGTGATCATTTCGAAAGCATGAATAAAGATTGTCTGATTATCTGTTTTCTTTTTCTTTTTTCCCTCCCCTTTTCAAGCTGAAATGCTGCATAGATGGAATGAAGATATGACCCCTCATTCAGACCGCTTGCTGTGAAGATACATTCATCGCCTGAATTGTCCGCGGCTTTGTTTCTCGTTATTCTCTGGCTTGGTGCAGGGTCTACCCTCGCTCTAACCAACCAACCCCCTCACCCCTCTTTAAGTGTCTACCATCTGATAATATCACCAACCGAACCACCCCCGAGCCTGAAATTGACCAACCTCAGCGAAACCCCAACATATAATCCAATGCATTATATCTAATCTATGTAGAACCAACACCCGCTTGCTTCACTTCAACAAAAAGTCACAAAACCAAGATTCGAGCACGCAAACCAGCGACACATGTTTATCCTGAACTAGACTAGTAGTCAACACCCAAAGTCCCGTTCCTCAAGCCAGGAGCAGGGGCCTCGCCGACTATATAGCTGTGCTACAGGATGTGCAGTACAGTACAGTACAGTACAGTACATTGAAGACGCGGTCCATCCGTCCGCAGCCAGCGATTCTGCAATACTGCAACTCCTCTGGATTACTTGCCCCGGATTGCCAACTAGGTCTGCTCCGTTCAGCGGATATGGTACTGCATGTACAATAGCCAAGCCAGAGGTACTTTTTTTAAAGAGGGGAGTCTTTCTGCATGGGGTCGGGGTTGGGCTTGGACTTCGTTAACGTCGCTACCCCCCTCTAAATTCAGGGGTCTTGTCGCTGGATATACCTGTATTACTGTAATGGTGCAAGTATGATGGGGTCTAACTCGGCTGGCTGAGCTCGATATCGTCTGACTGTTAGAGGGTTGATGCTCTTGTAGCCTGATAGATAAGTATTCTTAATATCTACATCTACATCTACACCTCAACCCTATTCAAACCCCATCATCGTCGGGTGCACACCTCTTACTTCTAGGTGTACACTCCACTCCACACTCTACAGCACATTTACACCTCCGAAACCAACCCCAGTACCCAAAGATAATACCTCAACCCCCCCCCCCCCCCCAAAAAAAAAGTTCAAAGAAAAGTCGCATAATTGAGATTTAGGATACATTTGTATGACGGATGAAAGGGAGGTGAGACGATAGAAGGGGTGTGTGTGAACGGGTTCGGGGGGATGAGGGAATATAGTTATACTGATGGAAGAGACGGTTTTGTTGCTTCCATCAACAAACATAATTTATTTTCTTTTTGCCGGGAAAAAGCAAAAGAGATTTACAGAGCATCGGTGAGAGCCTTGTTGAGCTTAGCGATCTTGGAGGAAACGCTGAGGTCGATGGTGCGGTCGCCGATTTCGACGACGAGGCCGCCGAGGAGGTCGGGGTTGACCTGTTGCCATTGTTAGGTGTCCAGTTTGGGGAGTAGGAGATAATAAAAGGGGGAGTTACCTTGGAGACAACCTTGAGCTTCTTGCCCTGGCTGAACTCGGACTTGGAGACGGCCCTCTCGAGACGGTTGAGGGTCTTGGTGTCGAGCTCCTAGAAATTTGGTGTGTTAGTTTAGTGTTTGGGTGCTGATTGAGACCCTGGAATTGCTCCAGGAGGAACGGCAACCTACCTGAGCACTGGTGATGCTCAGCTCGACCTCACCACGATGGGCGCCCATGAGAGTCGCGAACTTCTCGCAGACACCCTCCAGCAGACCCAGGCGGTTGTTCTCGGCCAGGGTGGCCAGGAAGTTCTTGATGATCTCGGCCTTGTCGGCGCCGCCGGCCACCTTCTGCAGCTCGGCGATGATCTGCTGCTTGTCGGAGACGGAAAGGGTCGGGGCGTTCAGGATCTCGATCAGCTTGCGGTCGGCCTTGAGGGTCTGGCTCAGGTTGCCCAGGGCCTTGGCGGTCTGCTCCAGAGCGGCGGACTTGGCCGAGGCGGTGTACTATAAGCAGCAATGAGAAGGATTTGAGTTAGCCGGATATCTCGCTTTCTGTTTCCTTCGAGGGGGAGGCTTTTTTCTGTGGATGATTTGGACAAGGGCTGGTGTTTGTCCGCCCAATTGTTGCTGGTGTCTTGTGTGCCCTTGCTCGCTTTCCGTCTCGTCTCAGTTCGGGTTCTTGTATAGGTCTGTTTGTGGTATTTTCCCATGGTGTAGGAAAGTTGATCTTGCGTGTGATTGAAGAGACGAGACGGATTGGAGCAGCCCGCGCGCGCACACCCATTGGACCGAGGGCGGAGGGGAGACGCCACAGCAACGAATTGGACCACCACCCCAGGAAGAACCGTGCTGAGTGTGATGTGTGCATACCAGAGCAGTGGCATAGGTGCCGTCAACGCCGAACAGAGACACCGGGGGCTTGACCTCCTGGGCCGGGGTGGCATAGGTGCGAAGACCGTTGAGAGCGGCAGTGCGAGGCACGGTGAACTGCTGGGCGGAGGCACGGAGGCCGACGCGGGCGAGACGAACGGAGAACATGGTGATCGGTGAGAAGGAGGACCTGGGCGAACCGGGGGAGTGGAGGAGGGAGGGAGATGCGAGAAGACGTCTGTGTTTCGTCGATGGAGACTGACTGACTTGCGTTTGGTGATGGCGTCTCGAGGTTCGGGGCCAGGTTCAGTTCCTGCCGGCTAGGGCGGTCACGTGAGTCCCGCACACGCCGGGTTTTCGGCTATTCTTCTTTCCCTCTCGTACTACTCATATTCATACTACACCAGACAATTGGAAAGAGAGACTGCTTACTGCTTTCATTCGCATACAAACATCGAACAGCGGTAATATGCAATGCCCATCAACTCAATACCTTTATCAGAAACGAAACAAAAACGCCGGACGGCCTCTACGACCTTCTTTAAATGTTCCCTTTTACGAATGCCTCCACGCCCAAACGCCCTGGTCCCGTCATCCTTCATCCTCTCGTGTGCTCGCCTGTCAGCCGCAAATCAGTCACTCCGCAGCATACTGTCCACCAGGTCGCCCAGAGGCCCCCAGAAGTCCTTCCCGCTTGCCAAGCGATGCTCGTCGATGAACAGAACGTAGTGTTTGAAGCTGGTGTTCAGGTGGGGTTCCAAGCCGAGATGCACCACCACGGGATAGTGGTGACAGTAAATGTGCGCATACACCCGGTACATACGCTTGTAGATCTGTCGCACCAGACTGGGGAACGCTTTGGGGAAGGGAACACCTGCAGTGGGTTTCCAAATGTTAGCACCTGCCACCGCCGCCAATGTTATAGCTTGTAGAGTGCTGTAGCGGCTGTAGCGGCTGCAGCCAGAACCGGGTGAACCCTCCGCCCCCCGTTGGGGCATCACGTACCGAGCCTGCTGGGGAAGATCTGTTCGTTGTCGACGCTGCTTTGCACCCAGCTCATCAGATGTTCGATATACTCGGGCGCGGACATCTTCGTCGGGCGCTTGAAGTTCTCCGAGTCCTGCCAGAGGTACTCGAACCTAGTTCACGAATCCTTGTCAGCTCTGAGGACATATATACCACCTGGGAAACTCGGGTTTCGCATACTCATCGGTCGCTTTCATCTCCGGACATGATTGAGGCGAGCAGAACTCTGTGATCGCGCCGTACAGTAGGTTGATCTGATTGTAGAAGTCGACAACTGCGGGGACGAAGGTAACAACATGGTTGGATCAGCACGCGGACAACACGCTTGTGGCATACACATTCGGCGGTCACTTGATTTGTATCAGGAACACACCATTCACGGCCAACCATTCATTCAAGTCCTCGCCCTCGGGCAGTTTCACGGCCTTGCGCAGACTGCCGCTGCCGAGCGTCGCTTCCGCAAATTGTCTCAGTTGGTAGCTGGTGGTGCCCTTGGCTGCCGACCGCGGCTTGAAGGGCGCGCGAGTGCGAGCATTGCTGGGAGGTGTCAGTCCACAGGGGTCATTTTTCAGCGCGAACACCGCCGGTGACAAGTAGGAGGGGGGTTCAGAGAGAGGAGCGCGGGAAGTATGGACGGTGTTGTGGTAGACTGAAGGGACGAGAGGGAGGGGAGGTAGAGGGCGCCGTGAAGACGTCGGAGTCGGCGGGGCAGCAGATGAAGAGGAAGAAGAAGAGGAGGAGGGATTGGTGGTGACGGGGACAGACATTGTGGTGATGAAAGATGCCATCTCGCTTTTCGCGTGAGGAAAAGACTCTCTCTTTTGACTAGATAAGGACAGCGAACGGGTCGCCTGTCGAAGGCCGCGGGCTGCCTGGAATTGTTTCCTTCAGCGGCGGCGGCGGCGGAGGATCGAGTGCGTGGTGGGAGGAGAATGCGCCTACATTCCGATGCCAGACAGTCAAGCAATCCGTCAGTCCATCTGGGTGCGCACAGGCATTGAGAGGGGGGTTACTCACTGGCTCGGCCAAGAGTCCCGGGTCTGGAGCGCCAATAGTCCCTCAAGGGCGCGTTGAAGACGAGATTATAGGCGTGTGTTTTAGTTAGTGTCAAGTGAGCGACGATGGGGGGGTAGGAGGACTGGGGAAGAGAAACAAAAGAGAAGTAGAGGGAAGGAGAAGAAGGATGGGATCAGCGATCGATTCGGGCCCGACCAGATCGGATGAGGCGCAAACACCAGGAACTAATCAATGTCGCACGAGTTAATATAAATTGGCTGCGGGGGAATGCATCTACTATGAGTACTACCACCATCTATTCTATACAACAATATCTATAGACTAAGTTACTGCTCCTATCTACACTAGACCAACTTGAGTACGTAGTGACTCTTGAGTTGCTCCACGCTTCCCACCCACCCACGGAACCATGGATGATGCAGTCTTCCAACTCCCAAGTCGTCCAACGCCCCGTCCGTTGCCCCGGTGACCCCGTCGCGCCGCAAGGAAATGGAGGCTTTATTAGTTAGAACGTCCCAGAGGAGTTTTTTCTGGCTGGCATGCCCCAACTTACTAGTCTCTCATTACGTTGTTTCAGTCTAGCGCAGCCAAGGCATGGACTGACTTAGACTGCAAGGAACCTGGATTTGTCCTAGACTCTATGCGACGTCATAGAATCCAGAAGTCGCTTATTTTCTTAACGTCTTGTAATTGTAGTAGGATACACATCGTTCGCATATAGCTTATGTCAAATAGCGTATCCTTCGTTTTCTTCTGGCAGCCGCTCCCTGACTGTCTCGCCATAAATCGTGATTGGGATTGCGATCTCAAATGACTCACACCCGATGGTTTCCAAGGCTGACATGACCCGTCCGCGTTCGTCTTCAGATACGGCCTCCAACAATCGCGAACCCGATGGCGCTGACCCGTCATGCGCATTACTGGTAACGAACTCGAATCGGAGTTCCCATTCATGATTCACTCCAGTGGTGAGGATTGTAGGTGTTGCAGAGACAGGGATTGCTGGACTGAAGACCACGCGGGTCGCGTAGAGCGTGTTCTCGAAATACGAGGCATGGACCTTGCGAGTCGCACGACGGATGCTCGCGTTCGATCGGATAGCCAGAGCCGGGGCAACTCGCTCGGAGCTCTCAAGGGTGGCACGTAGAGCGTAGCAAGGAAGTGCGGCATCGGTGAAGTTCACGGTGGCTATAATCGTCTCGCCTAGTCGGTGAGACGGGCGGTTAAGGACAACAACGGCGATTCGGCGTCCGTTGCGGGCGATCTCGAACCGATTGGGGCTACGAGATGAATGAAGCGCTTGATTGCTCCGAAGGATGGCGAGGTCAA
Source organism: Aspergillus brunneoviolaceus CBS 621.78 (assembly GCF_003184695.1). Classification (NCBI taxonomy): domain Eukaryota; kingdom Fungi; phylum Ascomycota; class Eurotiomycetes; order Eurotiales; family Aspergillaceae; genus Aspergillus; species Aspergillus brunneoviolaceus. The sequence continues at coordinate 58,685 of NW_020290802.1, forward strand.
TGATATCCTTGCAGGATAGTCGACCGGTCGCCAGATCGTGACTTGCTCGATGTTCCGCCGAAGCTTCGGGTGGGTGCAGCGAGTTGTTTCGGGAGGCTTTTTCAAGGATGTCATCCACGTATGATAGGAATTCTGGGGCCGACGTCCACGTAGGGCCACTAATGCTTTTGGGCTTCACTACTGGGGCTGGGTTCGTTCCGACCTTTTGTACCCTAGCTTCGTCTCGGAGCAGCACATAGGGGCTCATCAGATCATGGCCCATGATATCTCCCTGGCCTGTAAGAGGAATTAATCACTTTGTTCTTAGTTGGTTCGAGCCCAACACTTACCATTGACTCCGCTGAACACACGAAAAGGTATGCTAATGCGGTTCACCCGCTGCGGCTCGTTACGATTACTCGGCCGTTGTGTGCCGATGACCAGATTGTAGGATATCTTGATCGCTTTCCCCTTGTGGCTAGCTGGCAAGCCACTTGGAAGAGTGAAAGAGAACGAATACGACTGCTCCTCCCCAGGTGCCAGTCGCAAGTCTACGAAGAGAAGCGACTGCGTTGTGGAAAGTAGTGGTATCGATCGAGACGATGAGACGCCCCGCATGTCTCGTAAGCCATCCAGTTCGTTGTTGGAGAGGAGACCACTCAATGACTCCTCAATTGCATTCCATTTGAACGCACCCCAGAAGCCGCCGCTTTTGCGACTCTTCTCTTCGCTCGCACCTGGTTTCCAACTTAGCGGACTGACTGCGCCCCCTGCTCCTCCGACAACACCTTTCCGCTTGACTTCCTCAAAGATAGATTGGTGAATCAGAGAGCCATCCACAGTAAATGAAGCGCTGATCTGTGCGTAACCCATAAGCAGTGTCTGAGTGTGAGGCGAAAGCCCCGGGGATTCCACACTTGACACATGTCGTGAGTGGCGGGATACAATAGGCGGGCGCGGCACTGTCATGGAATAGTTTGTATACTCGGACTGGAGAGTCTCTGAGGAATTGTCGCTGATCGAGTTGTAATCCCCACTACTTCTGTGACTTCCAGCCAGGCTGGAAGTTGACATGATTCTCGTTAGCTGCGGCAAATGTCCTGGTGCCGTCAAAGCCGTCATTTCCTTCCCATTAGGTCTGGGTGCTGTAGGATTCTCTTCAATTGGCGATGTTAATGTTGAAACGCCTATATGGCTGTTGGTGTCAGTAGCTGGGGACGGCGGAAATTTGAATTCTATCGGTGATAATGGAGGCCGACGCGCAGGGGTACGAGGTGGCTCGATTGATCGATTGGGACTGTAGATATTTGAGCCAGGGCGGCTGGTGTCATTCGGACCGTCGATGTCAATTCTGGGGTTCCCGGGAGATGAATGAATTGAGGACTCCGTAGGTGGAAAGCTGCGAACGGGACTGCGACCACCTAGAAATGCAAGCTTTTAGCATTCAACCCATGCCCTTGATCTCTGCTTCGTTATCAAGTACCTATTGCGGACTGATCCTCATATGCTTCATATCTCCTTGGCAAGACCTGTAGACTTGCCGCGCGCCCATGACGCCTTAGTGGTCGGGGGTGGCTGAATTGTGATGATGTCCGGGGTGTCGGCTCTCCGGTTCCTTCACTATCGATGGAGAGTATAGAGACCGATCGTTTATGCTTGCCACTGGCGGCTGAGCCATTGCGAGGAGTAGACGGAGGAGGGAAGCTGTGCGAGCCGATCAACGGCGAGCTCACCGAGGAAGAAAGGCGGTGCGACGGGCTTTTCTTAGCTGCTGTGGAGTACGAGCGACGATGCGGACTGAAGAAGAATTTCTGAGGGGATTTCAGCGAGAATAATGACTCGGAGTGGGTGCTTGTAGCTCGCGAAGGTTGTCTGTGGTGTGAGGTCGGACCCCCGGGATGGGGTTCCACGTTCGTCTCCGCAACGTTCTTGAAGGTAATAGTGCATTCCACATCTTCCCCCGCAAATATTGTCTGGTCTTTCCACTTCACAAAGACTTGGATGTCTGATGGCATGGCGGCGATTGGAAGGCTCCCATGTGGATTTGGGTGAGCGCGCACAGGTAAGACCAGAAGGAGGAAGCTCGGGGTAGTTCAGTTGGTTGGTGGGTACCAGCCGCCACCTTGAAGGAAAGACAACCCTAAACCAACGCGCCAGGAAGATAGTCAAAAGATGATCTGATGTTTGCCAGCTAGGGCATGGCGTCAAATGGAGAAGGACATAATGGTGGAAGGAGAATTAGGAGAGCCGAAAGGAAGCGGGTGAACGTAGCCTAGCGATTCAGTCCGCTCCATAACGTTCCTGGCGGCGGCGGCGGCAGCAGAGGAGAGGATGGGTTTACTAGTCTAGCCGAGACCCTTAATGAGTGCATACATCAAATGCAATTTACAACTAATAAGCAAAACTCGACTGTGCGCGTAAGACGTCTACTGTCATGTTGGGTTCCTGATCCAATACTGTTCCCTGCTTGTTTAGAGCTTTGATCACTACGAGCAAGTGCGCTAGGACAGACGATATTGCCTTCAATTTAGAGATAGGAAGAAGTGAAATGACGCCAACCCATACAACGCCACCGTCCCTGCTCGTCAATATACATCATGCAATGGTATTATACAGTGTTTGTGCTCCTGCAAGCCATAGCGAGGTCGTCTATACCTTTTCTTCATCGCCCTTAGCCTCATAAAAGAGGACTTGCGAGTCTTGAATTTTTTCCGTATCCTTGGTAGGTGGTCGTAAGCCGAGCTCAGTCATGTGAGCCCAGATGCGATCGTGTCGTCTCTCCCATCGCTTCCGGCGATCCTCCATTTCTTTGTCTGATGCACGCCATTTGCTCTTCAGGATACGTCTAATCGCCTCTGGCGAGACCTTGAACTGCTCGGCGAGAACAGGTGTGGTGAACTTATCTGGTGCCACCTGATGCAAGTGTCGGATTCCCTCTATCGCATCGGGGGAGAGCTTCTTAGGAGGATTCCATCCTTCCTTGAACTTCTCTTTCAGAGCAGCCTTCTGGGTTTGCCAGTGCTCTTTCTTCTTCGGCGGGCCAGTATTTTTGATGGCATCCCTCCAAGTCTTTGGCTTCCCTTCCGAGGGCTTTGTCTTCTCTAAAGGCTTGGTCTTCTCCGAGGGCTTCATTTTCGATCGATCGCCGCGTGAATCGGTTTTGCTGCGAGAGCCTTCAGCTCTCCCTCTACCAGCGCCTTTGGCATCCGTTCGTTTTGTAAAAGGAACCCGGTTAGTCTCAGATGAGGATTCTGGGGTTTGTACGACGGTATCTGTCGAGCTGTCGCCACGTTCGTTCTTTGCCGGTGTGGCTGTTTCTATCTTGTTCGTCGCATCCGGAGAATATTCGAGGGTATCGGTGGACGACAACAATGAATGAGACTTATGTATCTGGATTTGATGAGTGGAGCTGAAACTGCGTTGGGCGCCAGGCTTGCGATAGGCAAGAGGCGTTATCGGGAACAAGCTTCGACGTTGATAAACTCGACAGGTAGAGCGAGCAAGATCTGGTTGAAAAGCTTCATGCAGCAGAGATGACAGGTGCATTCGTGCTGAAGCAGCCCCTGAATGCCACATGATGATGCGCTGGCTTGGGGAATTTGTCGGAGGCAAACGCGACCAGAAAAAAGAAGTATCGCGCTGATAAAATCCCGCGGGAGACTTCTAGAAACGGGGCTAGAACAATTTACCGCTTCCCCCAGTAGTCATGTGACTGGCCGACATACAACCACTCAGTCAACTGTTGACCTTCCACCATCCAATCCACTATCATCTACGATGTCGGCAGACGGAATAGCAAGGAGATTTTCGACATTCTCATTGCTTTTGTTCTATCTGAAACTTGCTCACCGCTAATTCATAATGGCTTACTGACCAGTGAAGAGTAAGAATCTGTGAGATGCGCGAATCAGCAGCCCCCTTGATTCGGCGCGAAGTCCATACTCTTGTCAGTGGTCCTAAGGACAACAAAGACTGCCTCGCGGCCTGCAGGAACCGAAACCTAGTCTGGACAATTCAAGCCAGTGCAATATACCCAGTGCAGCGGAGGACTTACTTCAACGGTCAAAGAATACCTTAGACATTCTGCTACCCAACATCTGCCTGAAGCATGCAATGTTCTTTGAGCGGTAGCGCAGCAATGAATGATTCGACCATTCAACTCAATATGATGACTCCCTAGAGCAAGACCATGGTACCGAATGAATAGGACGTGCCGCTCCGTATTTCCTGCCCATTGGCCTTTTCCCACCAAACGTTGAATGTTGACAGCCTGCGACCCCAGATGGAAGGATGAATTGGGTGCCGAAGTCAGAAAGGGCGCCATTCCCAAGGGTGGATGCTCTCCCCCCTCCCCCCACAGGCTGGGGCCACTTAATGTCTGCGTTGTGGACATGATCAGATGTGATCTGCCTTTCGCTCACTGCCCAGGTGTCTCAAGGTCTTGCAACAGATTTTGACGTGACTAGACCCTCAAAGAAGTGCGCCAAACAGCAAGGAACTAATGCAACAGACCTTCTATTCTCATTCTCCGCTCCTCTCCTTTCTCGTTGCTGCAGGCTCCGGGACGATCAGACAACGGGGAGATCTCCCATCGCCGGGCGCTCATTTTAGCTTCCCGCGCTAAAAACCCAAGGGTTCGTCCGTCATTTTTCGGCTCTCCGCCCGGCGTGGAAGGAGGAGCAGCTAAGTTACAGTGTTTACCTGCCTCACATTCTTCTGTTTGTCCGATCTTCAAATCGGATTTTCTCACTCATTATCCGCCTGCTTCAATCGTTTGCCCGATTCTCCTTTTCTGCTCTTCCTCTTCATTTCTTACTGTCTCTCTTCTTTCTAGTCGCTCATTCATCGGTGGTTCAGTCCATGACTTGATCGTGATCTGCTTACCCCTTCGTTCCCTTGAAGCTCCTCCGCCGCCGCCGCCGCCGCCTTCTGCTCCCCTCTTCTCCAGCCTTTGCGCACCCGACCACTTGCATTGGACAAATTTAGAACGACGCTGCTTCACAAATACAACCAAGAATACTCGCATTGACTATATTTATCATTCTTCGCAGTGACCAACACGGAAGGAGGCTTCGAACAAATCCCCTCCGCAGCCCCTCAATCGCGGCTCCTTCCTCATATGAGCGATACGACTTGCCAGTTCTCAGGCGATTTCATACAAGCGCCCATTCCTTTTGAAACATCACTACTCGAAAGTATCAATGCACCAAACCCTCTCCCCTTGTCTCCAGGGCGTTTTACCATAATCCACCTACAAACCCGCTCCGACTCGCCATGGCCTACAATACTCTGAGCGCGAAAAGCAAGACCAGCTCGGGGTCGTCCTTTCGCATCACACCTACAAATTCACCTGTTCTGAGACCCTCCACACGCTCTTCGATGCACAAGACACCACCACAACAGGCAATCCTGGCCCTCCAGACAGTAATTGGTACCACCACCAACTCGCCCAGAGGCTTCTCCAGTCATGCGGAGAGTAATTCCTTCGCTATTTGCGCTGGCTCGACCGTCGTCCTAGCGGAAATAGACGAGAGAAGAACCCTCCAGCAACGCTTCTTCAGGGCGCGACCTTCTGCGACCAGTGTCAATCCTGTCACCTCTTTCTATAATACCTCCACTCCTCCCACAACTCCAGATAGCAGAGCAAAAACTCCTTCGGGTACAAGGTCTGCAGCCCAAAGCGTCCTGCACGGTGGTAATGCCGGTAATGAGCTGGTGGAGTGCAATAGTCCACGTGGATGGTCATCTCGAGAAAGAGTGAAAGCAGTCACCAGCGTCGCGATTAGTCCGAATGGGGGTCTGCTTGCCGTTGGGGAGGTATGTCTCCGTAAATTAACTTGTATCAACTCACTCCTATGCTGATATTTGTTAGATTGGATATGGTCCGAGGGTCCTTATCTACTCAACCGCCAAAGGCGCCTCTGGTGAAGTCCCACTCTCCATTCTGACCGAGCATACGTTTGGGGTGCGTGGACTGGCTTTCAGCCCAGATTCACAGTATCTTGCCACCCTTGGCGATGTCAATGATGGATTCCTGTTTGTCTGGTCCGTGAACCCGAAGACAGGATCGGCCAGGCTGCATTCCACTAATAAATGCACTTCATTCATTCGCGACATGGCTTGGGTTGGGCAGACTTTGGTCACGTAAGTAATGTTATTTATCGCTCTGTCTGGCCTAGTACTAACAAGCTCTTCAGAGTGGGCACCCGACATGTTAAGGTTTGGAGGCTGCCGGACGCGAGACCGGGATCTCCAAAATCTCGGCTTACTGCCGAACCAAGCGCCAGTCCATCAAACCATACTCCGAAAGCTCTGTCTGGGAGAAATTGCTTGCTGGGCTCGCTAGCAGAAAGCACGTTCACCAGTGTAGCTAGCGTTTCTGACTGCGAGTCAGTAGTAGGAACAGACACGGGGGCTCTTTGCTTCCTGGATCATAACGAGGGAACACACAAGCTGTCTGTTGCCCATTACTTTGATTATGCTATCACTTCTCTCGCGGTCGATCTGGACCGCTCATGTCTCTGGGTTGGTGGACGTGGCGGACGTATCCAGTGCATGACCTTGGCGAAATTACGTTCCTTAACCGTTCCATCTTCGCCTGCGTTTTCTGGTAGATCCTCAGTGGAACCAAGTTCAAAGGGGCCCACCATCACATGTATTGGATGCCTTGGTCCCAACTTGGTGGCAATGGACTCTAGCAACGCTCTCAAGATATTCTCGACTGAAGACTTGAGTGATGATCTGGATATCAATGATAGTGATTTGGGAAACACTCTTCAAGCTCACAGGGATGCTGTCCTTGGTATTCGTCCATTCTCGGACCCCAATGACCTTGGAGCAGAAGTCTATACCTGGTCACGCAATGGAGTTGTCAAGTTCTGGGATGACACAGGCAAGTGTCGGGACTCACGTTCGATCATTCTTGAGCATCCCACAGGGGTCAATGAGGATATCTCCAACGAGCTGAGAGTCTTGTGTGCTACTGATAACATGGATTACTTCTTGTCCGGCGACAAATTTGGTGTCCTAAGGTATCATATTGACCCGATTTGGCCATTGCTATACTCTCACTAACATACGTTTACTAGACTCTGGCTGAATCACCCATGGAAATGCATTCAAGAAGTCCGAGCTCATAGTGGGGAGATCACTGATATTGCTGTCCATTCCTCCATCCAGGGTCTTTTTATTGCTAGCGCCAGTCGCGATCGCACTATACAATTGTTTCTCTGGGCAAATGAGAGTCTTGAATTGATTCAGACCATGGACGACCACATTGGAGCTGTCAATGAAATTATTTTCATCGATAATGGAAAGCGACTAGTATCATGCTCTGCCGATCGTACCATTCAGATCAGAGAGTGCGTGAGTCGCGAGGCTCACGGCGCGTCTGCTTTCGCGTATTTGGTCTCTAAAGTGATAACATTGAAGGCCTCGCCAGTATCCATGGCACTACTACCAAAAAATGAGAACACACTCATTGTCTCCACTACTGATCGCTTTGTTCAGCGCATTGACCTGAGTTCTGGTCGACAAACTCATTCTTTCCGGACCACTGACGCTGATTCAACTGATACAGTGGTCATGAGCTCCCTAGCTGTCTCTGCCGACGATCCGGAACATGATACCCCTAGAATGCTCGTAGGAGTTTCAGGATCAGACAAGTCTATCCGTGTGTACGACTTGGACAGAGGCGTCCTTCTCGCGGCTGAATTCGGACATACCGAAGGAGTTAGCGACGTTTGTCTGCTCTCGAGGAGTTCTAAGTCATCGAGCCAAGGGAAGAAGTGCTCTCTAGTCAGCTCTGGGATTGATGGTCTCGTTATGCTATGGGATCTATCGCTGCTTGCTCAAACACCTCGAGATTCCGTGCACACTAGTAATAAGGAAGACGATGACGTTCCAACCAAAGCTTCCGCAGTCTCCAAGCCTCCTTTACGCAAAGTTCTGTCCAGGCATGAGATTGCCGAGTTTCAGCGGCAGGAGAATCTTGCGGTCACTCCGACCCCTGCGCGTGGACATTCTCCAACATTTCTGCGGAAATTCGCTAAATTATCCCTTTCCCCTTCCCTTAGATCTGGAAGCACTTCTCCGACCTCACCCGCATCGACACCTAGTCGCCGCTCACCTACGTCTGGCATTCATCGAGACAAAGCACATACATCACCCTCACTCTGCAAACAGAAGCCTCCTAGTGCTAAGAAGGCCGTGTGTAGCCGCAAAGAATCTCGCCGTTCATCTATGGACTTCCGGGCTCGTGCTAGGAGTATGGGGAAAAGCGATCTCGGCGCACTCGATACGTCCACCGAACAAGTATGTCGAACATTAAAGGCTTACCGTAAAAAGCTCAACAGCTCGACAGAGTATTTACATACTCAGAGGGATTTGGAGAGGGAGCTAGAGCTCACGCTGCGTGTGTTGGCCTCCCGGAACAGGACCCGTGAGACCCTCGAGAACGATACCGACAGCAGCGGCAAGGAAAATCAGAAGATATCTCGAATCGGCAAGTTCCATGAAGACTCATATAGCACCGAGCGACTATCTTCGATGCCGGAAGTTCAACGGACAGATTCGTTCGCGCCCTCAGAGATCTCTTCCCTTATTCTGAATGGCGATGATTGAACAAATGAGATTCAATGGCAGGCCCATTGCACTCTTCTATCACATTCTAGGGACCACAGTATTTCCTGGTCATCCTCTTTCCTTTCTGCCCCTCAACTGTCATAACATATCATTCAAGCGGGACCTATGCACTTTGATTTCGCCTTGATGAGTTCATCGGTTACACCACCTTAGCTCTAAGCGTTTCAGGTGCCTCGATGTACTTTTTCCTCGTTTTAACCTCTCATTTGCGAGGACTTCACATTTCAGGAGATATATCCTTCATTTCTTACCGGCGTTCTATGCAAGGACACATTTGAGTTCGCGGTCCCCATCCAATCCAGTCGCTATGCTGCGGCATCATTTAGTCTTCTTTCTACTTAAGGTGAGGGCTTCGCTCCTGGGCTGGGATTTTTACTTCAAGTTCATATGCCCCTGTCCTTAAACCTTCTTTATACTCTTCCTCGAGCGCATTTCTTTGGTGTCATTGGTTCTTTCCCGGAAAGTTGTTCAACCTCCTTTCACTTGCATCACATCCTTTATGTTGGCCTTGTTAGCTAAGCTCAAAATGATACCCATATTGGCCGAATACCATAGCAAGCCTAACTCTGATGGTTCTTGCATCGGGATATGGATCTTTCCCATACGTAATTGACCGTGTCTTTTTCCGTGTTAGATTTTAATCGATCACCCAGCTACATATAGACCTGTCACACTTGCCCCTCATATCAAGTTGGTAGCTGAGCCATAGACTCGCTCATACATTCATAATGCGGAGGTGGAGGCGGAGAAAACACTTGCCACCTACAGCTGAAACCTCCCAATTTAGACCATCCCACCCGACTCCTTGTCCATTGACCCCGATCCTTTCACCCCTCCCACCATCAACTTCCCATACCTCGCCCTCAACAACTCCCCCAACGCACCACCCCCGCCATCCTCCCCACCCACGCCATCCACCACCACCAGCAGCAAGTCCGCCAACGCAATCGCCTTGCCCGCCCACCGCCGACACTCCCCATCCTCCCCGGCCAGATAGAAATCCACCGCCCGATTGAACGCCACCGACGCCATCCACTGCACCTCCACCGCCGGGAATTCAGTCATCTGCCAGTCCCGCACGAGGACCAGGACCTGATCGAGGACCGACTCCGCGAGATCGGGCTGGCTTGCGTCGAGGGCGAGATGGTACAGCACGTGCAGGTACCGGGGGAGGGTCTGATACATGGTGGTGGTGATGGTGGTTGTTTTCGTGGATTCAGTGAGGTCGGGGGAGGGGGAGGTGTGGATTGTTCGGAGGAGATGCTTTTTTTTTAAGTTGTGGTTAGAATATGCTGTGTCTAGGCGTTGCTTTGGGGCTTGATGGGGCTTGGGCTTGGAGGTTGGAGGGGTGGTTTGTATTCTTCTTCGTATTGGGGAGGGGGGACGTACCTTGATGGATTGGATGATGTTTGTGAGAGGGGTGGTGGTGCTGGCGCAGAGGAGGATGTCGAGGTAGATTGCTGTTTGTTGGGGAGTGAGGATGGGAGAGGAGAGGTGGAATAGGTTGGTTATGTGGTTCCAATTACTGCTGCTGCTGCTGCTGCTGCTGTTGCTGCTGTTGTTGTTGTCGTCGTCGCTGTTGAGATGGATTGAGGCTTCTAGGTCAAGGGCGAGAATGATGCGGTATTTTGGGAGCCAGAAGGCGGTGCTGTCTGAATTCAGGCTTGCGGTTGAAGCGGGAATGGCGTTTGAGGGCAAGTTTGGAACTGGAGTTGGGGTTGCTTTGGAATTGTAGGGCCACTGGTGGTAGTTGGTGAGGTTTGCTTGGAAGGCCATGCTGGATTCATGGGCTGCTGTGTAATGGGTTTTCTGGATGTCAAGGGGTTTGAGTTAGGGTTATGGATGATGGAAAGGGGCCGGGGGGAGGGGGCAAGATGACCTTCTTTGTTGGATCGGTGGTTTGTCGCGCAAGTGATATGTGCTTGGTTGTCTTTAGAAATCGACACAGGAGGTACGTGGTGTTGAGTGGTGGATCGGTTGAATTGACTTGTTCCTGGTGTAGGGTTGTGAAATAGAGGCTGGTAAGTCTGGATATTTGGAGATGGAATGGAAGCGGCTGTCTTCTACCTTGATGGATGTTTCAACGAGACTCAGGGTCTGCTCAGTTGGTTCCGAGTCCCGTAGTCTCAGCGCCAGGTTGTAGCTCTTCTTCGCAAGCCACTCTATCTCGTCGGTGGTGAAAGCCCCTGCTCGCTTCTGACCGGGAAACCTATCTATGGCTAATCGGGTTAGCTAACACTTTGTCGGACTTGTTAAGAGGCCACGCACCTGATTCAAATGCAAATATTATTGCATCTACTAGCCCTTCATCTTTGGCATCGCAAGCGTCGAGTTCAGTGACAAGATATAGGATGGTAGACATAGGATTATTGTCAGTCGGGAAAGCTGATGGTGCACTCAACTTCACACATACTGAAATACACGCCCTGTCTGGTTGTCGAGTTGAAGGCCTTCCTTGCTCAAAAAAGTTTGCTGAAGACATTGAAGTGCCTCTATCATCTTTCCCTGTCGAAATGCTTCCGCTATGCATGATATGATATACGGCGATGATGTCTCAACGAGCTCGAACAGTGCTTGCATATAGACAAAACCTGTGCCTTGTTAGAAGGCTAGAAACAGGGAGCAGGAGAACTGCCTACTAGAAGTACATGTATTATTCCACAGGGTCAACTTGTACATCAGATACAAAGTCAGCGGGCAATGTCTGCATTCTTCTGGCAGATGGTTGAAAAGTGTATCCGCAGCGGTTGTGCTCAGTGTCTCAGAAGCACAAAGAATAAGTCTCCTATTTCTTCGTCAGCTTTGATGGGAAGATGTGGCAATCTTTCTTACCTGAATAGCTTAGATCTGGTGTCGGAGGAAAGTGGAATGACTGGCTGTTTGAGCATGAAGAGACACCATTGTTCTGCGGAGAGTGCATCATGATCCGATATCGCTCGATTTATGTGCTTCCAGACTATCTTTGACTCGCTCAGTAACTGATAGTCGACCATAGGATTGAGAGAATACCATCAAACAAGCTTGTTGTGCTTCTACGCTAAGGAATTGCGTGTCGAAATTCAGGTTTTCAACAACCTCCTTAAAGAGTCGCAGGCTCGCCTGTGCAGAGAAGCATGGATTTGTCAGAGCATCGACTAGCCTGACAAAGACATGTTCGAGTAATCGGTGTTCATGATCAAGGCGCGGACTCCCAGTCATCTCAGTCAGGAGCCGCTCTAGTGCATGAAAATACATTTCGGGACTGCTGCATGTCAGGATAGGGGTATCAGTTGCTCACATGGTGACTCACGAGTCCTGAAGCTTGTCGATATAGTAAAGGATCCTATTAAGGGTTACTGAGCTGCCTTGTCATTCGAGCTGAGCATCCGCACATTCTGAAGCTACTTTCTGAGGCATCCACCGCCTTGAGGGCGTCTTGTAGTACTGCCATGAATATCAGTAACTGCTCTTAATTATAGTGGCACAACTCACCTTGAAAGTACTGTTCCACATCCCTGTCCCCTCGAGCAAGAACTTCAAGCTCGAGAAGCCGAATTGAAAACACATTGCTATATAGCTAAACACGCATGGGCATAGAAGCATTACTGGAGAATGGGCCCACTTACAGATTTGAGCTGCTCGAGGGCTCTCGCAAGATTGTCTCGAGAGTCATGCGTATCAAGATATATATTCGCTCGAACTGTTCCAAAGTCAGTATATAAAATATGAAAGACCCAGATAGTCCAGGGCCCACACCTAAAGCATGCAGAATCAGAAGCGCCTTATTCCGCAAAGCTACATCAGATTCTTTGGAACTGGAAACGAGCAGCTTGCATTGCTGCAACCCCCTTTCCAACCACTTCGCCGCCACATCGTACTGCCTGCATGACAATGCCGAGCTCCCAACCTTGAAGCAAACATCCAGAGCACAGCAGTCGCCAGTGTTCAAGTCAGGAAGTTTCAGAAACAAATGATCTGCAATGTCCAGTCTGCCTTGAATCCAAGCCTGAATCCGGTCCTCCCCGTCAGCAGCGTACAGTACCCAGACTTCAGCTCCGCGCAACAAGATGAGACATACCAAGTGGACCCGAAGCGCATAGTAATGCACGTTGCACTGGCGCAGTCTCGCTTCATCGACATCTGTATCCAAGTGCGCGAGCGCATCCAGCCGCATGGCTACCGCTTCGATGATTTTTAAGCTGATGGCGACGCAATCATGTTCTGAGGCGCATGTCAACATGGGCTGTGCCCGTAGCCAATGCTCGCTTTGACAGTCATACATACCTATACAAGTCTTGATCAGCTTGTAAGCTGTCTCCAAGACTCTGAAACTCCCTGGTGCAGAGGTGGGTTAGTAGTGTCAGACATCCTTGTGGACCATAAGGCTATACCTATACTCCTATTCGAGACGGCAGTGTCGAGCATAGCCCATGCGAACGCTTTGACTACGTCTCCGCTCAGTCTCGATACCTGAGATTATACGGCAGATAAGGGTGTATGTACCTTTGCACAAGACCACGGATGTTGTAGGGTCGCTGCAGTTCGTCATACGCTGCGTGCAGCTGTTCCACAGTTCCGTGCCTGCGTGGTTCAAGCGCCGGCGGATGGAGGAGGAGGAGGTGCCTGTGGAAATTGGCAGATGACTGAGATAGCTGTCTAGCTTGTTCGACGTGGCTGCATCCGAAAGTAGACTTGGGTCTTCGTGGTCGTCTGCCTGGACTTGCTTCTGAATTTCGCCTGCGAAGGCTGGGCGAGGTAAGTACAGTACATGGGCGCACTTCACTCTGGTGCGAGGTAGTCTGCTTACATAGAATGGCCTCTCCTGCCATTTTAGAAATCCGAGACGGGCTGCAGATGGTTGTTATGAAGTAAATCCTTGACTTGGAAGGGAACTGCACGATACCCCTGGGCGATGTAGTGGAAGTGCATGGCTCGTGTAAGTAGGTTGCTACTCCGCACTAGGACAAAGGGTGGTCCTGATACACAATGGCATCGGGGACCACCTGACCGGCATACTCCCTATATGTATGGCACTACAAATATAGCAGGCTTTGACTCTTAGAAGAATCTCATTTTCTTGAACCCAAATTATAGTACATTTCCTAAAACTGGGAAGCTGTTCAAGTCAGGAAGTTATTACCTGGCTCCTGTGAAGCAAATGACAAAGAAATGGATATCTATGGACCAAAGCTAGATGAAAGTGTGAATGATGACTCCGTACTGAAGCGAGAAACAGCAGACAACGTGAAGGCGATGGACTTCATTTTGCTTTCCGCTACGAAGGTAAGAAGTTTCCAATTATGAGAGATGGTCTGTTTTCGAGGAGAGTTAGTGTTCCATCGCCGATTCATTCCTTTGAGAATTGACTCACATGTTGTGGTTATCTCTCCGTATGGTGAATGAGAAGCAGCAGGGAATACCGTCAGTAGACGAATTCGAATTGGGATTTTTCAATGTGCAGCTTGTGAGCATTGCCTTTTGGGTGCTATCGAACGCAATCGCCCCGAACTTCTCCCAGTAGCTAACAAGCTGGTCTTCCACAATGATTTCATGGATAGCCAATTTACCCTGTGTAATGTTAGCATCCATTCGTCTCCGGCCAAGGAGACCAAAAACGACTCACATCGCGCAAGGACTCGATAGGAACGCCGATCAGCTCTGCCATTTCTTTGTTCCCTCGAAAGATCTCTCCTGTTCGTCTCCAGCAGCAAGCAGGAATAGCCATACTAGCAAAAACACGATCATACTCCATCAGACTGCGTTCGAACCACATCTCCACCAATATCAGCTCGATATCGGTCAAACTTTGCATCCTCTCCCGAAACTTCGGCCGGAATTTATCCAGCTGTCGAAGAATCTTCTGCCGTGAAGCTTGCTGGAGGTGTCTTTCCATATACTGGTTCAACCTTGCATAGCCCTTGACGTAATTGAATGGTCTCAAGAGGCCTGCGTCATACTTGGCCTTGAGAAGTTTGTTCATTCGCTCCTCTGGTGGATCTGAGCCTGAAGGATCAGCTGCAGTCATGTAATATGTCTCTCTTGCCTTGTCATTGCCCACTGCAGCAGCAGGGCCCTGAGCAGATTCACTCTGGGTTTGCTGATGCTGCTGATTCTGATTCTGTTGCGACTGTGCCTGTTGGGCTTGCTGGAGCATAGACGGGTTTGATCCTCCTAAGGTAGCCATGGAGTTTATCAATGTCGGGTCTGAATAGACCCCATGCAGATCATCATTTTGGAAAACCGATCCATCGTCAAGGAGACTATTACTGAGAAAGTCCCCAAGAAGGTTGTACTCGTTGGTGACCTCGGGCGCATTGAACATATAGGAGGGATGAAATGAGTGCATGTCTTGAAATTGGCTTTGCCCGCCAATCCATTCGTTGAAGGGAAGTACTGTGTAATCGCGTCAGTGACAATTCTCCAACGTCATCTTCATTAGGTGGCGTCTCACCGGAAGAAGACATATTGCCCGGCTGCTGCACCGAGGGCACAGAGGAAGCCGATAGGCCCATTGTCGCATCGGGGAGGATTTGCTGACCGGCAGCATCCTGGACATCGACCGTTCTGGGCATTCCTTGGATGTTTGGATACTCGTTGTTCGAAGAGGCTTCGTCATCCGCAGCCGAATGCTCGTTCTCGCTCCGGGACCGCTTGGAAGACTCTCGAGGCTCGTCATGGCACAGGTGGCCGATGTTCCGCTTTATACATCGTGTACAAGGTCGTTCCTATCAAACAAATATCTCGCGTCAGTATGCCTGACTCATTGGGAAACACCCTGTGCAAAAGACGTTTCACAAAGGGTGTTGGAAGGAACAACGTTCAGGAAGGTCGTACCGAGTCGCAAGTCATATGCTGTGCCACGTGGAATACCCTCCTGTTAGCAAGTGAACCACTTTGGGATATCGATCAATTTGTTCTCAAAGAGCGGAATGCCGCTCTAGACATGGCCAAGGAAGGTGGTTTGGCGGCCGCATGTGAGAGAGGCTTACCGATCGCCGACAGTAAACGCATGCTAGCAGTCATTTTCGCATCAGCCAGCCATTCGGGACGGGAATCTATGACAGAGAGAGCCCATAGATTCCTACCGTCACCCTAGCAGGGCCCATGGCAGAGACTATCTACTTACCATGATTGACCTTACGGCGCTTCTTCGGACTCGAGTGAGCCCCCACCGCAACCATTTCACTTTTGGGGCCCTGTGTGCCCAGCAGTTCCTCCTTTACATTCGGATTTTCTCGCGTGTGTTCGCCATTTGCTATGCTGATTCTCGATTTATCGGTTGTCCCGTTGTTGGGTTGGTGTTCGGGCCCTGTACCCGGATGCGCTGCGCTTTTCTCCGTCATTGATCGCTGGGCGCAAAACTGTTGCGCAAGAACGGGATCGATGCTGAGATCAATTGATTCGACTGGCTCAGGGCGCTCCAAGGAGGATGGCAAGTTGCAGACATTCAAGGCTATGTGGAAATTGGGTTGGGCAATAACGGTTAACAGTTTCGGTTGCTTAGTTGCGGCGTCGGTCTTGTAAACTGCTCAGTAGAAATTGCGAGGATGCGCGCGAATGCGATCGGCTCATCGAAGTTCCCCGCTGGAGCGGGACTTGGATCTTTGAACTCCCGGGCTCCTCCGCATTGGGAGGGGAGGGGTGAACAGAACGGCGGCTAATCTGTCAGCCTCGGGAAAGACTTGGCCCTGGAGCCACAGCCCATGTGCCACATTAGACTAATCAAATATGAGTATAGTAACTTACTGTACAGAGCAGAAACTAGGTTGCGTCGAATGATCTTTTAACTATAAATGCCTCATACAAAAAAAGGAAGTCCCTCGGTTAAACTCACTACATGTTGCTTGGAAACTCTTACGTTCAACAAATATTGAATGGTATGATTTACGCTCTTGTGAAGTGAAAGCACGTGGGCTATGCCTCAAAGTAGTATGGTCTTCAACACGAACTATTCTACACGCAAATAGGTCACTTGCATTTGCAGGCCCGAGCCCACAGCATTCTTAGATATGTGCTCGTCTTTGCGTGCCAGTTTGTAGGCCAAGCGACCCATCAGTCCACTGTCTGGTGTATGTTTCACTGCTTGACTCGAGACCCAGTTTCTCGTATATATGTTCAGTGCATGTATCGCCAAGATATGCGGACCCTGTAAGCAAAATATTGGCCCCTTCATACCGAGGCCATGCACGGGGGCTTGATGCATTAGCTTGAAGGAATCCGCTCCTCGATCGTTGCTGTTGCAATTGGAATATTTGGCTGAGTTTGTGAGGACAGCGTCACTGGTTCGGCGTTCAGGGCCCCCCTGGCCCATGATGATGTCGCTGTGCAGACTTCGCCGTACCATTGAAGGAAGATCGGCCTCAAATGAACAGCATGAGCTGCAAGTTTTGTTTTATGAGCTTGTTTGCTTCAAAGTTGCTTCAGTCTTCAGGAAGGAAAGTCAAACTCAACGCCGCTTGAGATTTGGCGACAGCATCGCTCAAGCCAGTCAGAGGAGTCATGTTGTTTTGCATCGACTTGAGATGGCCATTCAACTGTTCTAATAGACCAAGAACTTCTGGATCGGCCTCAAGCTAAATAGGGCTTGTCAATAATGTGGCCGTACAGTTTGAAAAAGAGCTCCTACCTCATCAAACATAACGTGTGCGTCGTTGTCATTTGCTATGGTAAATCCGCACTGGTTCGAATCGTGGTTATCAGGAGCGTTGCTCAGCTGCCGTAGCACCGGATGTTCCTTGATCAAAATGAGAATCAGCAACTTAATCTTGCTATCACTGAACAAGATCCTTACATTCTTCATCTGCCTCTTTCTTTCTGCCTCAACTCCCTTTGCATTTCTCTCCATCTCCTGCAGCTGTTTCCTCTCTTTCTCAAGGAGTGCTTCCTCTTTCTCTACCTCAACCTTCAATAGATCGATACTATCATTCATCGTAGCTAAAGCAGCCTCTAAAGAAGACTTGACTTTGAGGTTAGACCAGTTTCCGAGTCGATCGATCGATGGTGGAATCGCCTTACATGTTCTTTGAGAGCTGCTTCGTACTCAAACACAGAATCTTTCGCGACGGGGGGGAACGGCATTCGCGGCAGTCGTTTTCCCAAACTAAGCGACAGTATGTGGTCAGTTCTAGTGCCGAGAGTCTAACGGCACGTGTCAGGGACAGTACTTTTTCACAACAGCCTGCACGGCGGCCTGCGCTTCGATGCGCTTGCTCTCATTTTGTTGTCGCATGATGACAGGGCGCTCCAGGGCTCGGAACATATCGCGAACTTTGTCTTGAACGGGTTCGGGAAGCGTCGACCACTTGCTCTTGATGGTCCTCTCAGAGACCTGCCTGACTTGGGGCTTGAGGTAGGCGAATCGCTTGTTGCGTGCATTGCTATCGTGGTCCGGCGCATGGCTCGCACGCTTTCGTTTCGGAGGAGGCATGTTCTTAAAGGGCCCGCGGGACGTTCCTCTCGGTTGAATCTTCGATTTGGAAATCAAGGCTCAACGATGGTTGTGCGATTGATGTTGTCACATTGGGATGGTTTGGTGGTTCTTGCGGAGTGTCGGACTGTTGTCCGGTCCCAGAACAACAAACGGGGGCGGATCACATGACATTTTGTTTCCCATGCGGAACTAAACAACCTTCGTAAAAGGCTAGGCTAAGCCGCTACAGCGATGCGGAGCACCCCCGCGAAACTAGTACTGTCCAATACTCCGTACAAACCTCATCATTGTTAAGTGCTTCCTACATTGCGCGGCCGCAAACTTTTTCAGACCTAAGAATGTATGAGTATCGGTGCGAAAATCAGATACACTTCAGTGTGTCGTACTAAGCCGGACGCTCTGGTGAGAGAGTATCTGTCGTTTATTGGCTCGAAAAGGTGTCTGCGCTCCGTTAAATATTTTGGTTTGACTTGTATCTGCATAAAAGACAAGCAAAAAAGTGACCTTTGATGATCTTGTGCGGCGCTCAAAGTACTGGCGCTGATTGAGAAGATTTTATTGTGTTTAGTTTGATCGTAGATAATTCGGAAATTTGGCTATATAGTCACACATGCATCGGCTATAATCGTATATAAATGTGGCGATGAAAATAGGCCAGAAGGGGTATTATGGGTAGAAGAATGACATGCGGCAGGCCAGCAAGCAAAGTCTCACTAGTAGAGCCTCGCCAGGAAAGGTGTGATTCAGATCATGACCGCCAGAGAAGAACGCCTGCAGTTTCATCTGGAAGATGACTGGAAAACCGCTCAAGTGCTCCAATGTACAGATAAGTCAAAAGGTAAGCTCATGCTTTTGAACAAGACCTGGAAATTAATAATGGTAAATCGTGATCGCGTAACTTGGATGAGTGCTATCGTGGCATGACCAAACCGTTCATTGATTTCATCTCTGCGAGCTGTGCTTTGAGGATTTCATTGCCTCGTAAGATCTCCTCTAACCAATCGGCGGCTTGAGTTAGCATCGCGCTCTTACTAAAGCCGCCTCCTTTCAGCCCGGGGACAAGTAGGCATAGGTCATCGAACCCCTGTCGGATGAGGTTTCGTCGCTTCTGTTCCGAGAGAATGTGGTTGCTTCTTTTCTGTTCTTCGGTTAAGTTCTCTCGCGCAGCTTTTGGCCCCGAAGAGAGCCGTCGTTTTTGGATGGTATCTTGCGATAGTCGCCGAGTTGAGGATTTGGACTTCTTGGGTTTTTGTCGCAAGGTATCGTCATCCGAGGTTTCGTCGTCTTCCTCTTTGACTAAGGTTCTCTGTTTCTTCTTTGGTTGAACGAGATCTTCCACATGGTCCCGAAAGCCTCGCCGTAAATTGCTGAGTTGGCCAGCTGCGGCGGCATCTGCCCACGGAGCATCGTAACCTCCAGAGTGTCTTACTGTTACGGGACTCGGCGCGCGTGTGTTCGTTGCACTGCTCTGGGGTTCGAGGCATACTAGATGACCGAGCAGCTCTTTGGTCCGATCCTCCTCATTAGGCTGTTCCGGAGGCGCCATATAACCCTGGCCCATGAAACCGACATCTGAGCCCCAATGAAGCGGGCGCACCTTTGCCGTCACTTGTTGCTCGGGTGATATGGGCTCTCCAACATCGAACAGCATCTCTGACGTATGAAACCCAACGGGCATGTGGCGACGAGACGGCTGCTTTGACTGGCCATGACTGCTAGGAGCCTGGACCTTACCGTGGCCATTCATTCTTGGATTGTTGAAATCTGTGTCGGGAGAAGCGAAATTGTGGTGATTGAAGCTGGAATTGAAATCATTTCCAGTGATTCCGTTGTGGTAAAGCATAGAAGCAGCCGCGAAAATATCTGCACTTGTGTTTATCTCCGGTGCCATCATCTCCATGCTAGACTTGTCCATGCTGCCATGAGGGAGACCTGGTTGTGAAAGAGACGTCGTGGAGCCCTCGAAGGTGGGCGGTAGTTCGCCTGGCCAATCTAGCCCGCTAGTCCCAAGCAAACGGTTCGTCTGGCCCCCCATCCAGAAGTCGTTCGGGAAATGGTTGGAGTTCATCGTCGTGAAGAAGTTGTCTAGCATAGTGGACTCGTTGTCGTCGAGAAGAGCGGGCCCGGGCGGTCGTGCAGGCGCAGGTTCGTATGGAGTGTCCATTGGCGAAAGGAAAGAATCTATACGCGCACACATCTTTAGCATGAGCACGGAAGAGATTGTGGATTATTGAACATACAGCCAAACGGGCCAGGTTGTGGGCTGTCGCTGCCATTATGCGCTTCAGGGTTTCTGAGGTCCATGATGGCGACACCGTAGGAGAGATGAATTTGAGGGTTTGAAGATCGCGATTCGACTTTCCGCATCAGTTGCTACCCTTGTTGGAGAGCAGCGCCGAGAAGACAGCGCGGACATGCCTTAACCGGCGTAGGTAACGTTGAATCCGATTGCTCGGGGATGATCGGGGCTCGCAGGCCACAGAAGCTCACAAGCACGAGCTGAGGATTATGATGCGAACGCTTGTTGTCAACAGATGCATTCGATTCGGGTATAAGCTGGGGATGACAATGACAGAATGACCGGCGGGTTTGTTATGTATGGAGCAAAGCAGCGTTCAAGCGGAAGGACTCGGTTGCAAAGTGGGACATCTCCCACATTAATTCGCTAGACAGATAAAAGGAAGGATGACGGAAGGTGGAGGAGAAATCCGGGGGAAATAGCTTGAATGGTGGAGAGAGATCACTCTCTGTTGGCTGGGCGAGAGAGCGAGAGACTGACTGGTGAACAGGTAGAGTTGGTAAGTAAGAGAGAGAGAGACTCACTCACTCAGTCACTCACTCAGTATAGGTAAGGTAGTAGGAATTCGTTCGGTCTTTATGAGTCGATCACATGCAAAAAATCTCGCGCTCGACCGGCGGTCGCGTGACGTAACAGTAATACGCCAAATACCACACTCTGGCTGGGCATTTGGGCTGAAGCGCAGTAATGTTTCGGTACGACCTGCTTAGTCTCGGCCCAATTTCCCAGTCCGTCGTTGCAGTTGCTGCTGGTCTTCTCTACATTTAACCCAACTAGTTATTAGTCCACGGTTCTAACTGTATTGATTAATTGCTGCTGCATCCCACCATCTCAATTCAATCAATTCATTAATCAAAACGCATTCGCCTAACAATTCGGCCATTCTAGCCGTGGGACGAGAGAGCATGTTTTGAGCTTTCTAGATCTCTCAACAACCTGTGGTCCGTCGTATCTTTTATAACCTATCTTTTTCTATAGACCCTTCCCTCTCCGCTCATCCACGGGTGATGCTCAAAGACCCCAAGTTTGGTCCAAGCAGCCACGGGGATCGTCGTTGATTACCGAATAATCGTTACCCCTGACCCAGCCCTAGCAGTGACTCTCCCTCGTGTCTACAAGAACCGAGGCCTTCCAACTGCGTCGCACGGATCCCGCGGGGAATCCTATGAAAGGTTGCTGTGGAGCACAGAGCTTTGTGGTTATCGCCGCAGATCAAAGCGTTTGTGCCAGCACTCAATGCCTTAAATTCCCAACTTTGTGTAATGTCCTAGTCCAATCTTGAGGCAGACTCATCCCCTCACAGGTTAGTGAAGAAGTTTATCGTTTGACTGCCACTGGTGATCAAATGAAATGAAGCACCTGTCTGACAACAATTGGTAGACTGCGTTGGTCAAAAATCTCCAGCGAGAGTCATGAATGGTGAGCTTGGGACACCATGTATCCTGTTGCCATCCGCTCCCAGCATCGCAGCAGAGTTGACATCCTAAAGCCGTACGTTCTGACCCATCTAACACAAATTCTCTTGAATCCTCTTGACTTTCCTTTTCTTGAGCCGTACCAAGCTCACTGTTGAAGGATACTGCGCGCGTATGCTCTTGGATACTTGTCTTCAACCACCCCGAAAATCATTTCCTGTCTACGGCGTATCCAGGACAAAAGGCTCAGCAACAAAGACAGGCTGAAAGAGGTAAGAAGCTCCCCCTGTCTTGGCCGGGGTTGTTCATGCTACACCAATTGGTGTGTGCTGGCTATTTGTGCTCTTTGTGAATTGCGGATGTATTACTTGGAAGACCAATAGCTAATCTCGCTTTTGACAGCTGTTCCATACGTCGACCAATCCGTTACGGCTCGAGAGCTTTCCCACATTCTGTGCTCTTTTGATTGGTGGTTCAACTATTGCTCCCTTCATACTTTCATGCTGTCTTGAGCATGTACGCCGCAAATTCAAGCTTAACACTTCTACGTATACTTCGCAGCGCATGCGGATTATTCAGTTTGTCTCGGCGTTCTTGTCTGCTTGGTACTCATTTCCACTCTTGAATAAACAGCCCATCAGAATACAGGGTAAACCGAGGGATCCTGATGATTGCACTCCGATGCAGAGTGCTGAAGGGCTGGAAATGGTCAGAGAAGCACCAAGCGCAAATTCTCAATTTGTTGGCCGGAGCATGGATCTTACGCTCTTTAGCCTCACACGCGCTGCGGACTCAATCGTGTGCATAGGGTGGCAGCAGTGGCGGCGGTGGCGGAAGGGCAGAAACCACTGGACCTGGGCAGAGCGCGTAGCGCCCAAGCTTGCCAATGCTGGTGCATTCGCTGCCAGTGCGGCGATAGTCATGTGGGCATGGTTCTATATGCCAGAAAGACTGCCAAGGGCTTATGAAAAGTGGATTGGGGAAGTTGCAAAAGTTGACTCTAGGCTGATTGAAGCACTGCGCGGTGCCAGGAGAGGTGTATTGGTATATGGGAAGGACACTGGACATGCTCCCCTCCTACAATCCATGTGCAAGGACTACGGTTGGCCTCTTGACTGGGGTGATCCCTCGAGCACTGTCCCTATACCCTGCGAGATGGTCCACATGGGATGTGGTCCGAGCTGTGAGAAACATGCAGTATCTAGATTTGCTCGAACGTTCAAGTTTGCTTGTGCGACTTACATTCCTTTACAGCTTCTCCTACGCCTGCGCAAA
Source organism: Aspergillus brunneoviolaceus CBS 621.78 (assembly GCF_003184695.1). Taxonomy (NCBI): domain Eukaryota; kingdom Fungi; phylum Ascomycota; class Eurotiomycetes; order Eurotiales; family Aspergillaceae; genus Aspergillus; species Aspergillus brunneoviolaceus. The sequence continues at coordinate 81,705 of NW_020290802.1, forward strand.
TTGAAGTCAATGTCGTCACTCAAGCACGCCTTATCAACCGCCTTGCGCTCATCTGCGTTCCTTGCTTCGTTTGTGAGCATGTTCTATTACTCAGTGTGCCTCGCCAGAACAAGACTAGGCCCCAAGATCTTTGCCAGTGACACAATCACACCCATGATGTGGGATTCTGGGCTTTGTGTTGGTGCGGGATGTCTCATGTGCGGATGGAGTATACTCATTGAGAGTGCGCAGAGACGGCAAGAAATTACATTATTTGTAGCACCCAGAGCCGCAGCGACGGTCATGCCGAGGTTTTATGATAAAAAGGTATGCTTGGTTGACTTGGCCATAGCGTTCGGTTGCTTGGTTCGAGGATGGTTGCACTAGCCCCGTCGTTCCATCCGTCATCCCGATTCTGGGCTACCCTAGATTTTGAGATCCTATGCTGACAATTTCTATTTGCTCGATAGTATCTGTATCGTGAACGCATTGCATTTGCTATCAGTGCTGCTGTTCTTCTAACGTGTGCACAAGCACGTCCCGAGATGGTCCGAGGGGTTTTTGGAAGGGTAGCAGCGAGTGTCTTGAGATGAACGGGCACGAGCGACTCCCTTCTTCCCGCAGCAATCTGTTCAAGCATCATTGAATCATCAGACCCAATGCTCGCTTCTGCTATTCATCATCAAACGATGATAAAGTGGGCTTGGAGAGTCGAAACCTGCGCAATGACCGCACTTGCATCTTTACAGCGAGTGTTATCAAGTATGAAACATTAAAACGGCTCCAAAGAAGACTGAACTCAATTTATACATATAAGCAAGTGAGTCAAGCGGTATCAGTCTGCACGCAAATGACGGGTGGCTCGGTAAGGGAAATGAAGTGTAGCATCTCAGGCTGATAATTTCGGTGTTGGACCGTCAAGCGCCTTTCCGACACTGGCAGTTAGGGCTACTAGGCAGCTATGCAATTGTTCTAAGGCAAGTTGCAATCGGGAGTCTTCTCCTCTGTTATGACATGAAATCATCCATAAGCAAAATTGCCTAAGCATGACCTGAACCTCCCGTAATTTGGGATAAGCTTTAAGAGACAGTATGGGGGATAAAATGAGCCCTTAATTGTGCAGGCAAGCTATAGTCTGATGCCTGAATGGCAGCGCAAATCGACATAGACCGCCTTTGTCACCGCGAGATGCGGCAGAATGTCCTCAACCTCAGAGAAGGAGATCTAGTGGGGAAACCCTGAACAGCACCCAAGACGGGAGTCCGATAGCAAAACTGTTTGAGAAGGGCGGTGGCAGAAAACTGCCCACTAACAACAATGATTATCACCACATGATCAGCCCACCTTATCGGATATTCTTGAGTCACGTGTGACAAGGACATTATCGAGCCTGGACTTGATGCTGCAGTCGGAGTCCAATTACACTGTCCCCGCAGCACATCTCTTTTAACCATGATTTCCCGTTCAATATCCTCATGGGGCCAGCTCCCATTGCCGGGATCAAGTCTTCGTCTATCTGCCCAGATCAATTCAAGATGCATGGATTCTGGACGACGATTCTTCACTCGCAATTCAGTTCTACGACAAAACATTAATGCTCCCTTCAATACACCTCAATCGCAAAAGCGCAATGCGTCCACCATGTATGATGACATGGCGACTGTCTTTCCAGTGCAATGCTTATAGATAACTAGGTATTATACCATGAGTATCATTCTCGGTACCGTTGCTTTGGCTTATGGCTCTGTTCCTCTGTATAAAATGGTGTGTTCAGCCCTGTGAATATGCACTTCATCTGCGTCATATATTTACTTCTACCGCCCATTGTATAGATCTGCCAACAAACTGGCTGGAACGGTCAACCATCTACTACGCATCGCGGAGGCGACAACGATACCGCATCTCGTGTCAAACCCGTGACAGACGCCCGTCGACTCAGAATCACCTTCAATGGATCAGTGTCGGATGTTTTACCGTGGAAGTTCACTCCGCAGCAACGCGAAGTTCGTGTGCTTCCAGGAGAAACAGCGCTTGCTTTCTTTACAGCTACGAATAAGGGCCCCACAGATATCATTGGTGTTGCGACATACAGTGTGACCCCTGGTCAAGTCGCACCCTATTTCAGCAAGATTCAATGCTTCTGCTTTGACGAGCAGAAGCTTAACGCCGGGGAATCGGTCGATATGCCGGTATTCTTCTTTATCGACCCTGACTTCGTCACGGACCCAAACATGAAAGGCATTGACACTATCACTTTGTCATACACCTTTTTCAGTAAGAGCAACGCCGAGCGCGCACTATCTGCACAGGTTGCTAACATCAAGCAGAGGCACGATACGATGATAATGGGGTACTCACGCCACTGCCTGCGTGATGATATCTGGATACCCTTGCTCAATTTGTTTTCTTGACACCAACTCAGGCGCCTGTGACGAAGAGGCTTTCATCAGAGGAAAGCCTCTGACGACCTGTAATCGAGTAGGTTTCAGTAAAGACACCTGCTTGTCAACCCTCTCATAAAGACCTCACATCTCACTTCTCCGGCAAATACTCTTCAAGCCACCATCGCAGATAACCTTTGGCGTCTATTCGGGTTTTGTACTATAGAGCATGTATATACAAAGAACTACCAGTATGTGTACGATATGGGTAGGAAATTTCCCTTGTATATTGCCTACGGGCCCTGAGTTTGAATCATTGCCGTTGTTAATGGCATTCCAAGTACTTACTCAATTCTGTCTGCGGATATCAGGGAAGCCATGAGAATGAATCTCAAGTAAATTAGATCCCAAGGTCGACCATGGAAAGTTACCTTACATTGCTCAGTGCCTGAGGCATAAGAGCGGAGTGCGGAACAGTCGGGTATTGCTCTCATTGGTTCCGACATGCATAGTCAGCCGAAGTGCACGGAGCATCAATTAAGCTCGCGTCACGGGCGACGCGTCGGCCGTCCATTAGCTTCGAGGACGGGAATTGTATGGCGGCGACAAAATAGCCCAGCGACTTCATCCATACACTTTGAAGCTCAAAGCCGATCAACCAAGATGGCGTTGCTAGTTGATAAACACCGGCCTCGCTCGCTGGACTCTCTGACATATCACCCAGAGCTTTCCTCACGACTAAAGTCCCTGGTAAGGCACACTAGAGAACCTTGAATAGCGAAATGATAATAATCATCGAAACATGTTTAGGCACAAAGCGGCGACTTCCCACATCTACTGATCTACGGACCATCAGGCGCAGGCAAGAAAACACGCACGATCGCAACCCTGAAGGAATTGTACGGCCCTGGAGTGGAGAAGATCAAGATCGACGCCCGAGTATTCCAGACGACGAGCAACCGGAAGCTGGAGTTCAACATTGTCTCCTCCGTCTACCACTTGGAGATCACACCGTCGGATGTGGGCAACTATGACCGCGTCGTTGTCCAGGAGCTGCTTAAGGAGATCGCGCAGACGCAACAGGTCGATCTCTCGGCGAAGCAGCGGTTCAAGGTGGTGGTGATCAACGAGGCGGACCACTTGACGCGCGATGCGCAGGCGGCGCTCCGACGGACCATGGAGAAATACAGCCCCAACCTCAGACTCATCCTCCTGGCCAACAGCACCTCGAATATCATTGCGCCGATCCGATCCCGCACCCTGCTGGTCAGGGTCGCTGCGCCCACGGAAAAGGATATCTGCGCGGTGTTGCGAACGGCGGGCAAGAAGGAGGGGTGGCCAGAGGCGGATGGGCTGAATCAGAGGATTGCGAGGGAGAGTGGTCGGAACCTGCGCCGCGCGCTGCTGATGTTTGAGGCCATTTATGCACAGAAGTAAGAGCTCCCCGCCCCCTTTGCTTGTGTTCCTGGAACCCCGGGGCTGACAACATTTTTTTGGGGCATCACAGTGAGAAAGTCACCGACAACACGCCAATTCCACCTCCCGACTGGGAAGCATTGATTGCGCAAACTGCGGATGAGATTCTGGCGGAACGGTCACCGGCTCAATTGTTGCGAGTCCGCTCACGTCTGTATGATCTGCTGACGCATTGCATACCGGCTACTACCATCCTCAAGGTTTGATTCCCCTCCTCCAGAAACACGATTCGCGCAAGCCTTCAGGCTAACGGGGGCATGATAGACCTTAACCTTCCAGCTCGTCGGCAAAGTGGACGATGCTCTCAAGCCCGACGTAATCAAATGGTCGGCTTTCTACGAGCACAGAATCACCCAGGGCAGTGTAAGTTCTGATTCTATTGAAGAGATCCGCAATCAATCATGGTACTGACCCATCGCTCCGCAGAAATTGATCTTCCATCTCGAGGCATTTGTTGCCAAGTTTATGCGCATTTATGAAAGGTTTGTTTGACACAATAGACCAAGATGTTATTGGCTATCATAGCTAACTCGATGTGTAGTTACCTCATGGGCATGGAGTTTTAAAAGGGTCTAGAGTAACAAACAATGGACGAGTAATGAATTAATTGTACTATAACAGGTCGTTATTTCCATAAATCAGGCGTTCTGTGATAGAGTAAATGACCTTTTCTTCCTATTTTAGGCATAGCGGAAGCTTTATTCCGTTGTTCTGTGCAAGACATCATGTAGATCATCTACAAACTTCAAAATACTCACCAGGTGGATGGGGTTTTGGGCAAGAGAAGAGATGGTAGGGGAGATGGGAGGGGAACCCGGGGATGACGCTCCATTGACTGAGATGACTAGCCTCACACAACCAGCTTGCTGCGGAGTAGACTGTCTAGGTATAAGCTGCAGCATTATCCATGACTGACATCGGGGTGCCCTGAATGGGAGTTGGTAGCCACTGGCAATCCATCGACAGCTGATCTTGATTGACTGGGTGGATTCACTTGACTACGTCATAGCTCGTATACATATTCGACCACCACCTCGCAGGCAAATCCCCCCATCTTCCAATCCCGCCTAATCTTTAAAAAAACACAGACAAGGATAATTACTAAGTCTATCAATCCCACGAGTCAATCTTTATTTTATTTGGAACATCGCGAAAACTACACTATGTCGAACCCCAACCTCATGGATATCGAGCCCGGTGGTGAAAACACTCAGTATGTTTCCGCTGGCTGCTCGGGTTTCGCGAATCAGAGGAAGTGAGGATTACCGTGTGCTAACCGGGATTGTAGGTATGAGTCGATTCGTTATTTCACAGAGACTCCGCCGAAGCAGACCGGTCAACTAGGTGGTAAGTTCGTGCTTTTTAAACTTGGGACATGATTTACAAGGGCCACGGCTTATGGGGCGGACTAGCTCACTGCGAGCACACAAGAAGTGAATACAACCCGATCCTCGGAGACGAGGATGAAGAAGGCAAGGAAAAGAATGGGGACACGCCACTGGCACGGCAGCTTGAGAAGGGAGAGGCTACGTCTGGTCTCTCGGGAATCGTGGATAAAGGTACAGTTTCACAATCTTTTTTTCCCCCGGGGTTTCCTTTTTTTTTCCCTTTCCCTTTCCCTTTCCCTTTCAATATGATATAAACTCCGCATATGAGAAAGACATCGACACCTTTTGCGAGATCAATCGCAATAAAGCAGAATGTGAATGGCTGATGGTAATGTACAACAAAAGATTCAAAGCCCGAAACCCCAGAGGAGGCTGCAGCGCTGGCGGCAAGGATCAGGAGAGAGCAGGGATATGGGCCTGGCTCGGGTGTCGGGGCTTAGGTGCCGCGAGATAAGTGTAAATAAAACATGGGTAATGAACAGATTCTCCAAGAAATTCGAGACGGGCGGTTGATTGATTTATTGAGAAGCGGATGGGCTGGAGGAGGTCGACTGCGGGGGCGTGGGGAGATTCTCCATCCCCAGGGCCGGGCTTCTGCGGGCACGCTTAAGGCTCTCCAGGGTCACTCCGTTGCCGAGTTTCGTCAGTCCGACCACCGGGGGCTCGCCCTTCTTCACAAACTCCCAGAGTCCTGTGTATAGTAGATGTATTAGTGTCGTGGGCCGTCAATGGCGATGTTTCTAGATGCCATGAGGGGAGGGGGGCGCCTACCAGGCAGCTTGTGACCGGCCAGACGGAAAGCTTCTCTGGCAACCTTCTCGTGCAGGTCGCCCTTCAGCTCGAAGACGATTCTGCTCACAGCGACCTTCGCCGTCCAGTAGTCGAACTTTCCTTTACCCTTACCCATACGCTGCTCGTTACCCTTGGTGTAGACACCGATGTTCGCGCTGACTCGCTTGTATAGCGTATAGTTCATACCCCTCAGGCGTCTCTTGATGGTTTCTTCGGCGATCTTGAGAGAATGGGCGGGCAACCGACGGTCGTGATCCTTCATCCGCAAGCCATAGTCACCCCAGACAACAGTCGTACCGCGCGAGGAGCCACCGGTCGGGACATGCGGGCGACCCTTCGGAGACTTCGACACCTCGGCGTACTTGGGAGTGAGCCAATCCAGGGCAGGGGAGGTCGTCGAGAAGCATCGCGAGAGAGGAAGCGCTGTGCAAGGAGTCGTGAAGCCTAACGCATCGCATCGGTGTCAGTTTCCCTTCCGTGATGAGAGAATTTGATGGAGGTTCATGGCCAAACAGAAGAGGAAAAATCTGGGAGGCGGCAGCGCAGAATCTTACATGAAGGCCGGAACAGGGCCATTTGAGACCCGGAGAACATCTTGAACTGAGGACCCATTGTGAATTGAAATGCAGCAAATGGCCCTCTCTCAATTACCGGATCTCAGCAATATTCAAAGGGTTCCCGGCAGACTTTCAGGTTATCGGCGTATCTGCAGGCCCGGGCCCGAATTCCCCCATTTCCCGAAAGGGAAGAAAGTGCTGCGCACGTGCCACACGCGCCTCTCTGTCTTAGGTAAGCCAATTAAGTCACGTCGGCGTAGCTGCAAGCAGGCGCGCGTCCGTGTCGGCCGGAATTGTATGTAGCTCCCAGCGATAAGTGGTGAAGGCTTTCCACCTGCTGGACGTTGTTGTTGCCTGGAGCGTAGGTTCTCTCTGACTGTTAAATTCTGTCCCCAGGGAGCGCTACCTTACACGGTTGTGCACGCTCCAACAACTATTGTTCACCATGCCTTCTGATATCCGGAGCTTCTTTGGCGCGAAGTCGAGCCAAGGCTCAAACGCATCTCCTGCGAAGCCGGCTGCAAAGAAAGAGGTAAGTCGATGATCGAGCTCGCACTCCAGTGCCCTGTCTCACAATTATCGTTCCAACATTCTTGCTGACTTCCGTTGCGTTGCTAGGAGCCTGCTACTCGGAAGAAGCGTGAGATTCATACCAACCGTCCCGATCGTGCCTTGCTAACCTGGCTGTAGGCACTCGGAAGGTTGTTGATGATAGTGACGATGAAGAAGTAACTGAGGTGAAGCCTTCAACCCCAAAGGCGAAAACAGCAAGCAAGCCGTACGTGCTCCTTCGACTTTCTTAGCAGAACTTCATCAATTGACAGCTTCAAGGAAACCTGAAGAATCCCAAGGAGAACCGACTTCTACCTCGGACTACTTTGCCTCGAGCAAGAAGCGAGGAAGACCAGCGAAGAGCAACAATGCGACCACAGCTAAGCCGTCGCAGCCAACCCCAGCCGAGCCTGTGCACGAGTCCCCGAAGCCTAAGACGCGTGCAGATACACAGACTACTCCTAAGAGAGCCACTCGTGGATCTACTAGAAAGACGACAACGGTAGTAGACGATGATGAGGGACTAGGTGGCGATGACGTCTTTGCGACCGAATACAAGAAGAGAGGCAAGGGGGATGACGATTATGTTGAGGAGGATGAGCAGGATGGCAGCGACGACGAATTTGAAGAGCTTGCCGTGAAGCCTGCCAGCCCGGTGAAACGAATTGGACGAAGCAAACAACCACCCCCTGCAGAGTCAGACGATGATGTGGTAATGGAAGATTTGCCTAAGCGCCCCTCTCGCGCGGCGCAATCGACAACCTCCCGCCCAGCTCGCAAACGGAAGTCGGAAGCATTGGACAAGGAGGAAGACTCCGAATTCGAGGCCAATCCTAAAAAGAGTGCGGTGAAAGCGAAAGCGACGTCGCATGCCGCCAAAAAGCCCCGAGCGTCTCCGACAAAGACCGATCGACCCGAAAGCAAGGAAATCCAGGATATCTTCGACAGCATCCCAACCGTCAAGGCTCCTTCCCCTCCGCCACAGTCGGGCGAAAAGACGAAATTTAATTTCGCCGCTCAGGCACAACGTTCAAGGTCTCCTGTGGGCGGAAGCGTGGAGCTGCCAGTCGGAGCAGAGAACTGTCTCGCTGGACTGTCGTTTGTCTTTACCGGGCTTCTGGACACGTTGGGCCGCGAGGAGGGTCAGACCTTGGTGAAGAAGTACGGTGGCAAGGTTACCGGTGCCCCCAGTTCGAAAACGAGCTACGTTGTTTTAGGAGCGGATGCTGGACCCAAGAAGCTCCAGACAATCCGACAACACAAGATCAAGACAATCAACGAAGAGGGACTATTCGAGCTCATTCGACGGCTTCCAGCAAATGGAGGAGATGGAAAGGCCGGGGAAAAATACGAAGCGAAGAAGAAAGCAGACGAGGCCAAAGTCAAGGCGATGGCAGCAGAAATTGACAAGGAAGAGAAGCGCAAGGAGATGGCCGCTCGCGCCTCGAATACTGTTCCGCCTTCAGCATCTCAAGCGTCCACCACAGCCTCTCAACCCGCTAAAGTCGCTGATGAACTGTGGACAACCAAATACGCGCCAACATCCATAAGCATGATTTGTGGCAACAAGACCCTAGTCGAGAGACTCCAGAATTGGCTACGAGACTGGCACAAGAACGCGAAATACAACTTCAAGAGACCTGGAAAAGACGGAAGCGGCCTCTACCGAGCCGTGATCATCCATGGGCCTCCTGGTATTGGAAAAACTACAGCGGCTCATCTGGTTGCGAAGCTGGAAAATTACGATGTCGTTGAGACTAACGCGAGTGATACGAGAAGCAAGAAACTCGTCGAGAACGGCCTTGTTGGGGTGTTAGACACAACCTCTCTACAAGGATACTTCGCAGGAGAGGGCAAGAAGGTGAACAGTGATAAAAAGAAATTGGTTCTGATCATGGACGAAGTTGATGGAATGTCTGCCGGAGATAGAGGTGGCGTTGGAGCTCTGGTGGCTGTCGCAAAGAAAACCCATATCCCCCTCATTCTCATCTCTAACGAGTGGAAAATTCCAAAGTTGAAGCCCTTCGAAGGCACTGTCTTTGAACTTGCTTTCCGACGCCCAAGTGCAGATCAAATGAGGGCCCGACTTTCAACAATCTGTTATCGCGAACAACTGAGAATACCAGCTCCGGTGCTGGACGGTCTGATCGAAGGAACCCATTCTGATATTCGCCAAATCATCAACATGCTCTCGACTGTGAAACTCGATCAGCAGAATTTAAATTATGAAAAAGGACGGGAAATGTCGAAAGCCTGGGAAAAGCATATTATTCTTAAACCATGGGATATTGTGAACAAGATCCTCGGACCCCAAATGTTCGCACACACGTCAAAAAGCACTCTTAACGACAAAATCGAACTGTACTTCAACGACCACGAATTCAGCTATTTGATGGTCCAGGAGAATTATCTCAAGACAAGGCAGACATTGGCCTCTGGGTACCAGGGTCGAGAGCAGAGGTTGAAGCAACTCGAGTTGATCGACAATGCAGCATCTAGTATCAGCGACGGCGACCTTGTGGATCGCATGATTCATGGGACCCAGCAGCAGTGGAGCTTAATGCCTACTCATGCTGCTTTTAGTTTTGTTCGACCTGCCAGCTTCGTGTATGGAGCCATGGGAGAACGTCCTACATTTGCTGGTTGGTTGGGACAAAACAGCAAGCAAGGTATGTTTTTTCCCCTAAATTCCCTCAAAGCATGTCTAATATAGGTATGCAGGAAAATTGTGGCGTTACGTCAAAGAAATTCAAGGCCATATGCGCCTACGTGCATCCGGCGACCGGGATGAGATTCGGCAACAGTACATGCCCCTGCTCTGGGATCGCTTGGTCCGCAGATTGAAGGATGAAGGTAAAGACGCTGTTGAGGAAGTAATCGACTTCATGGATAGTTATTTCCTTACCAGGGAAGACTGGGATGCCCTAGTAGAGCTGGGCCTAGGTCCGATGGATGCAGAGCATGCGAAGCTGGAAACGCAGACGAAGGCCTCATTTACGCGGGTCTATAATCAACGCTCACACCCCCTGCCGTTCATCAAGGCGAGCAGTGTGACGGCTCCCAAAAAGATGGCGAAGGAGAAACCCGATATTGAAGACGCCGTGGAGGAATCGGATGAAGAAGAGGTTGTTGAAGAGTCAAAGGACGATGAAGCTGAGGAGCTTGACCTGAAGAAAGACAAATACGTCCGAGTGCCCAAGAAGTCAGCCACCAAGGGCGGTGCCAGCAAGGGGAAGAAGACAAAAAAGACAGCGGACGAAGATGATTTTGATGACGAGGAGAAGCCGAAGAAGGCGAGAGGTCGGAAGCCCAAAGCGAAGTCTGGGTGATATTAACACGAGGTGAAATCTTTTATGTATGATACTCCGAGCGAGCCCTTGATGTGAGACAGGATCTGGCCGGACGTCGCAGGCCTGGTTTTCGTAATAAGTAGCGTGGAAGATGAATGAATTACTTCACGGTCCTGCTATTGTTTGTCAATATGTGATTTTATTTAGTGACTCTAGTTGTAGTATAGTAGTCACTGAGATGAGACAATGTCTAACCTATGGTGTGTGATGAATTGTATAGATTGACGCGACTTTCTTTCCCTGGACGCTAAGCCTCTTTTGGTCTAACAATGGCGGCGGTGCGGAGATCCGACGACTGCACGGGATCTCCCCCTCCCGTGTAACTACGCTCGGGTGAGATTGATTGCCTCCTCCACAAACCCACCGTGCGGTCTCACTGCCTTGGTTACTTATCTCTCGTTACCGTACCCATCTTTCCTGCAGCTCCCCAGGCTGGTCCTGGTTGCAACTGACACTCTCTTTTCTTGACCGCCAACCTATCGCTCCTCAAGTCTGGCGCATCTATCCACACTTCCCTTTGTTACGCCGTTCTAGGACCATGTCCACTCGATCACCGATAGCGATTGCGCATCGTCCGACGTAAATGGTGGCCACTTTTGGCTGCAACCTACCTTTTCGAACTCCCATACTATCCGCATTCCACCTTGCGCTCTCTGGAAAATGTCGCTCCTTCACAACGAAGAGTAGGTTACAGGATTGCGATCTCCGCATCGCCTATGTCACGCGGCGGCGGTTCGTGTGTTGTTCTAGGGACTGATGGGGGTTTCTAGTTTCACGATATGGCAACTGCGCACTTCTTACCTCTCGACCATTAAAGATGGAATCGGTGACCGCCTCATCAATGTGAACAATACCGTACTCAATACTCCCGGTTTCCGTGCTGCGGGCTGGTCTTCCGCCTCCGCCAACCCCAACACCCAGACCGGCGCCGCCCAAATCAAGCGGACATACTCGCCTCCCATACCCCTCACCACAGCTGTCGCCTCGGAATATTATCAACTTGGTATTGCCAGAGATGCCAATGAGTCTGCGAGGCTTGGGGCGGGGGAAGATGGCGATGACGATGAAGGCGGGATGGTGACAGGAAAGAGTAACATGGACATTATCGGACGGCGGAATCTCAGAGGGAAGCGCACGCACCGGAGGGATCGTCAGCAAAATGATCAGCAGAAGCATCGGGAGGCTGAGGAAGACGATAGTAGTGACTTGAGTGACGAGAGCGACGATGATGGTGATAGCGCTCCAAGGTTGGTGATTCGATATTCCTCGAGGCAACCCGGGAGACAGCTAAATGCTCACTTACTGCAGCGGTGCCAACCAGATGAAGTTTCCGAAATTGCCCATACGAACAAGAGCCGGATCGTCGCCGATACGTTCAACTGATCGCCAGGAGGGCCCTCAGGTCATGGTCACCTCTCCATCGCATCCAGCTATGGGGACCCATTACCGCACGGGTTCGTTGGGAACTGCTGTTAGCAGCGTCAACGAGCGACCGCGCCGCGATACAACTACAACGGCCAGCAGTGACCTTTCGTCCGACAACGATCTCAGTTCATCGCTTTTCAAGCGGAGACAGATCCAGTTCTCCGGACAAGATCAGGTCATCGAACTTAGGAGGCACCGACACGGGGCGGGTAACAGAGACCTCGAAGAACTGGATGAACAGGCAGAGGACTCCGGTGCAGAGTCGGTGGGTTCGGCTCTTTCATCGGAGTTCGACGCTACCGCGGGGTCGACATCACTCTTGGAAAATGTTGGTATTACCGGTAGCTTGGATTCCTCCTCGCCAATCGCGTTGATGCACAAGTTGCAGAATGGGGCCGGATCACAAATAGCATCGCCACGAAAGTCCCGAACTCCTGCACCAGAGTTGCAGGACCTCCCGCCGCCGCGTCCGATCAGCACGATCCAACCGGTAAGTCTGCTATCGAAGGCCCTCAATGCGCGCAAGCAAGCGCCTACGAACCCGGTCGAGAAATTTGCAGTACTATCCGGCAAAGGTCTGACCGATGTGCTCAATATCAAATTGTACTTGCCATTCTCTACTGATCCGGATGAGCCATTGGATCTGCCAATTGCCCGGGAGTCGAAGCTAGCAGAGCAGCCAGCCCCAGTGACGGTCGTGGAAGCCATTGGGTTGGCCCTCTGGCGATACACAGAGGATAGTCGCGAACCGGCTATCGATCGGAACAAGCTCACTGTGAACATGTGGACTCTACGGATGGTGGAGGATGGTGAAGTCGAGTATGACTTTCCCGCACTCAGCCGCACATCTCCAATCGCCGATTTTACCTCGAACAACAACCGGGCTGCTGGCCGCCGTACTCGGGGAAAACAGTACGATGAATTCGCCCTTGTGGAAGCGTCCAGTGCCGAATTTGAAGAGAATGAGCGTCTCTTTCCCATGTACAGTTTGGCACCATCTTCGGAGGATAGTAGTGCCGATGTTGCTGCAAGTGCACCTGCTCCGACAAGCCAGCCTATGCCACAGGCCAAGGCGCCTCGTCCGAACCCTATCCTTGGACAACCCTTTTCCTCGGCTCTGAACGACAATACTTTGACACCTGCCGATCGGCCAGCTGTGCCTACGTCTCATGCTACCCCTCGCCTAGGGGTTTCCAAAACGTTGAAGATCCGATACACCAACGTAGAGGCCTCGACACAGGTAATGACACTCAATACCTCAACTGATAGCTACATTGCTGAGATTCTTGACTCCGTGTGCAAACGCTGGGGCCTTGACAAGGGCAACTACCTGCTGAAGGTGATGGGATCCAGTACAATCGCACCTTTGGACCGAACAGTGGAAGCTCTGGGCAATCTCACCGACCTAGACCTCGTGCGCCGGCGATTCGGACCTCAAATGACTGGCTCTCCGGGCAGCTCATCGCCCAATGCGCCCCTTCTCATTGACAGCAACACCGCTCCGGTTAAGAAAGGAAAGAAGAGCGGCCAGCGTATGCTTCACCCTCTCCCTCAGAAACAAGACCTTACTGGCGGCTACTATCGACGATACTACGTGTGGCGCAAACAGTCTATGTCGTTCACGCAGTCCAACCATCGGGTTTTGACGTTCGACAACGATTACATGCATATCATGCCGGCGGATACGGGCAAGACGGTATCCGACACGAAGACGCGGTCGATAAGCTTCAACGACGTAGTGGGGTGCAAAGTGAGTCGACGACACCCTAAGAACTTCCGGGTGGTGGTTCTGCGCGGCAACGATGCCAACGAGCAGAAACGGTATGACTTCGAGGCGCGCAATGCTCTCGAAGCGGTGGAAATCGTGGATGAGATCAAGAAAAATATGGCCCATTATCGCATCTAGGCATGCGGGCCTTTTCTAGCCCATTGTATTTTTGTTACGCGGGGAGGGTGATCATCATTGGGGATGAAACAGCATTTTGGCATGGAGTGCAGCGGGCGTTCATTTATTTTGTGTTCTTTTTCTTGGTCGGTGGGGGAGGGGGTGGGTTCGTTATTCAATTCAGCCGTGATGGCATTCGAAATACCGTACATAAAAACATACTTCTGTTGAGTAATCAACGGACCGACAACTAGCAATGATGAAGGATTAAGGTTCTAAGTCAGTGTAACACAAGACAAGACGCATGCCACAGCATGGGCAGGCAAGCCATATGGCGAATATGGGGAGAGAGGAGGACAGATGCAAGCGTCCCATAGTCTGGGCCTGCTCACCCGAAACATACATGCGTAGACGGATAGGCGCAGGCTCAACCACTGAAATCGAAGCTTAACAGGGTGGACGAGACCGAAGAAAAAAACCCCCCGAAAGCGGGGCGATCCACAACCAAGTTAAGCTAGACTAGACTCAGCTAGATTGGCACTAGACCACTTGGAGGTATGAGTAGTAGTTACTGAGTATATCCATTTAGGCGGGGCGGTCAGTGATGAAGTCACCGCCAGGCCAGTTTGACTGACTCTCAAACTCTCACTGGTAACCACTGGTAACTTTGAATGATCCATACAGTGTATTCACAGTGTTCTTCTGTAGGGAGTAGAGCGTGCCACGTTGACTCCGGAACTGAGTGGACTCATGTACCTTCCCCCTTATCAACCCTCTCGTTTCACAACCGGATCAATGCAGCTTCAAGTGCAGAGTGACATGCATGTCATATCTCGTGTGGGCGGTTGCTGAGTGGGAAAAGAGAGTTTGAAACATTGAGGAAGGAGCAGGGAACCAAGAGTAACCACTTAACTACAGTACACTGTTCCATGTTGGACAGTACTTTTTACTGAAGGCATACTCGGTCTATCACGTCAGGACGGATTTTAACCCTTGGCGGAATCGCTCCATCAATTGGTCGATAATCATCGGAACAGCCGATCTGAGAACGGAGGGATGATGACCTCATCTCATCGGAGCTTGATGAGAGATTGATGTGAATGATGAGTATGACATCTCCCAGAGGGCCCTGGTCCATGGTTCGTGGCGACTTTGATGGGTTATGAGCATCGGTGGGAAAAACAGGTCATGATGATATAGTAATTAGTTAGTCTATCTTCAAGATCATTATCCTTCCATCCTTCGAACTCGTGGAAGGACGGACCGATCAGGTCTAGATGGTGTCGGGTGGTCGGTGTTTATTCGGGAGGTGTTGATTCATGAGTGAGAGAGACAATGCTTGTCATTCAGCTAGTCTATTGATGGAGATCGGACTTAGGCAGTGTAGTGGACAGACAGTGCCTGCACCTGTAGTTATAACAATTGTCTACTAAGATATAGCCAGGCCCCATTAACATTATCCCTGATCTAACTGGAGCTAAGTACATCTAGGTAAGGACAGTACTAAATGATGCCCAGCCAGCCTTGAGCTTGACGCAAATCCAAACCCCGCTTCTTCTTCTTCTTCTTCCTCTTCCTCTTGAGAGGTTAACTTCCAGCTGTTTTGGCTTCCCTTGTTCCAACCTCCTCTTCCTATTAAGTCCCTTTCTTTTCTCGGTCTTTCTGTCTGCTCTTCTCGTACTTTTTCTGCCTCCTCCTCGTTCTTCTCCGCACCGTCAAACAGTCAAGAGATTGATCAATTCTTCTTGTATCCATCCTTCGACCCAATTGAGTTTCCGTTGACCGCCGTCTCAGTTCAGAGTTGAGACTTTCTGCTTGGGTGGCTCCGCTGTATCCGCGCCCGAACCATCCATTCCAAAAGAAAAAGAGCTGGTTGAGTCAAGAGAGGGAAAGAACTTAAAGTCAGAAAAAAAAAAGGAAAGGAAAAAAAAAGCTGGCTGCTTGTTGCCCACGTCTCAATCAATTCGGGTCCCCCCTCCTTTGCTGTTCCCCTCCCCCTCCAACTCCCTTTTTGCCCTCCCCGAAAAGTGCAGTTGCGGTGCTGCAAAAGAGGGGCTGAGACTAACTAACTACTCTTCTCTCGTGTCGTGCACACAATTCCGTCCCCTCCCTCAACCCTTCCCTTCCCCTCAACGTATCCCCCAAATCCTCCAACTTCTTATTTACTCCCACATAGACCTTCGTGTATGGTCTGTGTGTTCGTTTTACATTTCAAACTTGTTTCAGATTTCTCTTCTCGATGCCTAGTTTAGGAGGTCTGTTGAAGAAGCGGCGAACTAAGGATTCGCAGACCCTCTCTAAAGAGCTTGAAGCCGGTTCGGCCCAGACGCAGACGTCACCAAACGCTGCCGAAGACGACCACAACCACAACCACAACCACAACCACCACCACCACCATAACCCTCTTCACTATCTCACTCACCACCACCACAATAATCCCGACCACCACCAGCAGCAAAATCAGCAGCAAAACCAGCAAGAGCACCAGCAACCTGCCTCCAATTCCGCCACTACCGCTGACCCCGCAAATCAGCCGCAAAATTCGGCCGCCAACCAGCTCAACCGCTCTTCCACAGCCGATCAATCCAACGAGGGTCAACCAGTCTCCATGCAATCTACCGTGTCGCAAGCGTCGCCTTCTCAACACACCTCCGGTGTTTCACAGTCCAATGTCAATGCCGCCAGCATACAGAACATAATTCACTCCTCCCAGCAGGGCTCAACGCACTCTGGCTCCGGCAGCCAGGCGCAGGGTCAATCAGCCAATCGCAATGATGCTCGTACCACCAAGGGAAAATACTCCCTAGATGATTTCATTCTGCAGCGCACATTGGGGACCGGCAGTTTTGGTCGTGTTCATCTAGTGCAGTCCAAGCACAACCATCGCTTCTATGCCATCAAGGTGTTGAAGAAGGCGCAGGTGGTCAAGATGAAGCAAATCGAGCACACCAACGACGAGCGTCGTATGCTGAACCGGGTCAGGCATCCATTCCTGATCACTCTCTGGGGTACCTGGCAAGATTCGCGCAACCTGTATATGGTCATGGACTTTGTAGAGGGTGGTGAACTTTTCAGTCTGCTGCGCAAGTCCCAGGTAGGTGGTCGCACAATGCTCTGTGGTCTCGGAGTCCTTCCCTGAGTCTGTGCTAATAAGCTTCAGCGGTTCCCTAATCCCGTCGCTAAGTTCTACGCCGCTGAGGTGACCCTTGCCCTGGAGTACCTCCACTCTCAGCAGATCATCTACCGAGATCTCAAGCCCGAGAACTTGCTTCTGGATCGGCACGGACACCTGAAGATCACCGACTTTGGTTTCGCGAAGGAGGTTCCTGACATCACATGGACCCTCTGTGGAACCCCCGATTACTTGGCCCCGGAAGTCGTGTCTTCCAAGGGCTACAACAAATCCGTGGACTGGTAAGGAGCTATCCGCTAGTGGTCCTGCAGCACTGCTAACTTTACTAAAGGTGGTCATTGGGAATTTTGATCTTTGAGATGCTCTGCGGTTTCACACCTTTCTGGGACAGCGGCTCCCCTGTGAAGATCTATGAGAACATCCTGCGAGGCAGAGTCAAATACCCGCCTTACCTGCATCCCGATGCCGTCGATTTGCTATCGCAGCTCATCACAGCGGACCTCACCAAGCGTCTGGGTAACCTTCATGGAGGCTCTGAGGATGTGAAGAACCACCCCTGGTTCGCCGAGGTTACCTGGGACCGCCTGGCTCGGAAGGATATCGATGCTCCTTATGTGCCGCCCATCCGGGGTGGGCAAGGTGACGCCAGCCAGTACGACCGGTATCCCGAGGAGACGGAACAGTACGGCATGGGTGGAGAAGATCCGTATGTATTCCCGGTTGATTCCCTTTCGCGTTTAGCCTTGCTAACTTGAGATAAGTCACGGTCATCTTTTCCCCGACTTCTAATGGTCGCCATGGTTCATGATGAGATGATATCCCGCTTTTCCATGGATTTGTTCTTGCGGAATCGAGTCGATTGATGGTTCCGGGGGCGTTTAAGAGCGGGTATAATCCTCCCCGGAGTTATCTCCCGAGGCTATCTCCTAAAATAGCCATATCTTGAGTTATCATTTATCACTGTTGCTGCGATGATTTTGCTCTGCGTCGGCTTGTCTGTTTCCATGATCGCTGGCCGAATCAAGCCTTGGCTGCTTCCAGACTTTAGAGCATATAACAATATGGTCTTAACCTGTTCATATATCTCTTTATCTCTCTCCTGGGAACTGGCTCAGTCTTTTCTCCGTTCCCGTCCCTCGATTCCTATCTCTCTTGATGATTTATAGGTGCGACTCGGTTTCGACACGCACGGTTGCTCGAGCAAGAAAACACCGTCCTTTGCCTATGGCTTGCTTACTTTCTGCTGCTGGTTGTCATCACGAAGGGATGTGGCTGGAGTTACTTACTGCGGTGGCGGTGCTGAATCTTGCGGGGGCGCAGGTCTGCTGTCCAATCAACCACGACCGCTCTTTGAATTGGTGTCGTGCTTTTTTCTGTTATCTATGTTGTGCAAATATGGGGATATATTCGGGTTTTCTTGGATCGTTTCTCTTTCCGTGTCGCGTGTGGAGGCTATTGTGTCATGTACATACAATTGGGGATTTTCTAATAGCTATAAAAGTCGACCTTGGAGATACGTGGACAACACGACTACCACTCGGTAGTCGACGTTTGAGAAGAGAAGACAAGAGAAGACAAGAGAAGAAAAGACCTAGATATTGGAATGGCTGAAGAGACTCTTTTAAATTCGAGCAAATCGCCTGACCCTGTCCTTTCCAAAGAGCAAGTGTAAGGGCTCTCTTCAATGACCACCCGATAGTGTACATAGGAAACACGAACCCCACAATGCCTTGTATCCTGGGTTCCCGCTTCACGCAACGCGCGTCACAAGCTCAGAAGAAAACCATCAGCTCTCAGGCCTGCTGCTCACTGACACCACTACCACAATTCCCGTGATACAGGAGGATGAACAGTTAACGCCGAAACCCAACCGACATAGCCCCTTCTTCTTGTTCTTTTACCCAGATGTCTCGGTTTGAAGACTTGAAAAAAGGTATTCGACTCCGAGAAACTATAGAAATACAGAGAGGGAAAAACGTTGTTTATATTTTTTTTCTGAGCATCTGCTTCCGCTCACAGAGAAACACCGGACAGGTCGGCGCCGCCCAGGCTCTTGGATTCCTTGGAGACACGGGCGATGTAGGCGCGGCTGCTGGCGTTCCAGAAGCCGATGTACTTCTCCATGCATTGCGACAGGCAGGTGGACTCCTTAGCCGTGAGGGAGGAGCCGGGAGTGGGGACGCAGGCGTCGAAGCAGTGCTCGTTGACCTTCTGTGGTGGGTTGTTAGATTTTGTGGGCATGGCAATGGAAACGAAGGGGTGCTGGGTGCTGGGTGCTGGGTGCTGGGTATGACTCGGAGGTTGGAAGATAAGTAAGTCAGAGGAATGGGAGGGAGGGAGACATACGCCGATCAGGCTTCGGGCATTGCTCATGGCGGCCTCTTCCTGGACCTGACGGATGAGCGAGGCCTTGATCTCCTGGCTGGTGGATGGGGAGGAGGCCTCGGCGGTGGCGGAGGAGGAACCGAAGAGGGCCATTGTGTAAGTATTCGAGATATGGATGAAGGGAGAGGGTGTTGAGAAAGGAGAAATGTGGTTAATATACAAAAAGATTTAATGAGGGAGGGAAATGGTAGGTTGTATCGGAGAACCGTGACGATTCGGGGGAGGTTTCAAGATCTTGCGGCCGCGGAGATCATATTGTGGCTGGTGAGTGTCCGGTCCGATGAAAAGCTGCGCCACGACAATGAGCTACTAGCTAAGCTAAACCGTACCGGCGATGTGGACACTTGGAGAGTTTCCCGCTATGTGGTTGTTTAGTTAGTTATAGATCCCTTCTCCTCATCCAACCACCACACACACACACACACCACCTGTCATTCTCTCTCTCTCTCTTCTTCCTTTCCCCTCCGACTATCTCCGGTGTTCGTTCTTTTCTCCCCTCCAAATAACTTTCTGTGAAACTCCCCCTTTCCCGGAGTCTTTATTCTTCTTCCGTCGATTGAGGTGAGTTCTGGATTTCTGGTTTGTTTATTTGAGTTTCCTCCAACCCTCAAGCTTGCTGGCCATCTGACGTGTGGGGGGAGGGTGCTCTTTTACCCGAACCTTTGCCAGAAGCTGTTATACGTCCTGGTGACCAAATTCAAAAAAAAAAAGCTATCTTTCTCCCATTCGCGACCTGTTGCCGACCTTGCGCGCTTTCGTCGATTATTCTTCGATCTCACCGACCTTTGGGTGTACAGCCAAGTTTCAATTGAGATTGTGTGATATCACCATGCTGCTTCCGCGGCTCTCGTCTCTCCTCTGCCTTGCTGGCCTCGCTTCGGTCCCCCTGGCCAATGCCTACGACGGCGATGATGTGAAGAGCATCCCGGTGTGTAGCCATCCAAGCCCAGACTCAGGACGACCAGATCGCTCTTGCTACCCTAGATCATTCATAAACTAATGCGACGCGCGGAGGGTGGTATAGCTTCGGACCCATAGTCTCGCACCGGTAGGGTTTCTCTTGCGCACGAACAGCAACATTACCACCCTCTTACTGACCCACGGACTACATAGCCATACTTGGACTCCGACTTCCAAAGCCGCTGGTTCGATTTTGGTGGTGATACGATAATCCGGGCGGACCAGTACGAGAGATCCCCCGACACTTATCGGTTCGGTGCAAAACTGACCACTTGCGCGTTGCGTTGTTCTTTCGTTCCAGATACATCCGTCTTACCTCCGATCGACCTTCACAGCAGGGATGGATCTTCTCTCGGGTGCCCTTAACCGCGACGAACTGGGAGGTTAGTTTCAATTGTGCTTGATGGTTTTTTGCACGGTGGGGGGAAATGGTTGATGAGGGGGCACGGTGGGCTGATATGCGAGACGTTCTGTTATAATAGATCGAGGTCGAGTTCAAGATCCACGGCGCCGGCAACCTGCACGGCGATGGGTTCGCCATGTGGCTCACCAAGCAGCGCGCGACGCAGGGTCCCGTCTTCGGCTCGACGGACAACTTCGAGGGTCTGGGCATCTTCTTCGACACCTACAAGAACAACCGCCCCGGTACTACGTTCCCCTACGTCATGGCCATGATGGGTGATGGGCAGACCTCCTACGACCAGGCCCATGATGGCCGCGCCAATGAGTTGGCTGGATGCTCTGTACGTTGTGCCTCTGCTTTTGTGACTTTTTCCTTGCGGATACTAATGCTTTGTTTGCCGAACAACAGGCTCGCGGTCTCCGTGGCGCCTCCATCCCCACCAAGGCCCGCTTGACCTACTTCCAGGATAAGACCCTGACGCTGGAACTGCAGTACAAGAAGGAGGACACCTGGATCCAGTGCTTCGAGCTGAACGCCGAGGACAAGAACATCGCCATCCCCTCCGTCGCCTACCTGGGTTTCTCCGCGGAGACGGGCGAGCTCAGCGACAACTTCGACATCGTCTCCGTCAAGGCCCAGAACCTGTACAGCGTCGGCGGCGGCAGCCCCGGTGCGAAGAGCGGGCCCTCGCGCGCCCGCGGGCAGGATTCGGCTCGGGTCAAGCGCCGCCAGAAGAAGGGCAGCTGGGGCTGGTTCTTGTTCAAGGTTGTGCTGTTCCTGGCCGCAGTCGTGGGCGCGTACGTGGGTTGGACTGCTTATCGGTCCAAGCAGCGGTACTCGAGATTCTGAAGTGCGGTGGGTGGGTAGGTAAAGAGATGAGAACGCTTTTAGTTTCTTGTGCATGCGTATATGAATTCGACTGAGCAGGTGAAGATTTCTTAGCCTTGAGGACTTACGGTGTTTTGGTAATCGTTGTATTAGTCGTAATCTATAGCTCGAGGGTATCAATCGCTAATCAAAGCACACGCGCCAGTGATGCATATATGCCAACTGGACAAAGTCGGACCGGGATCAGGCAGATTCCCTGGTCCTAAGATCATTCCACAAGTGATCGATAATCTGAAACACCTCCGTCACCGAGCGCAGCACCGCCTCCTCGATCCCGAGCACTCCATACCGCTGCTGGATCTTGTCCGGATGCCAGCGAACGCGCTCCGCCTTCAGCACGGCCAACAACTCCGACGGCCCGTTGGCAGCCTGAGGGGAATGCCGCATAAACCCCTCCACATTCTCCTTGCTCACATCCCTGCGTTTCCCCGAGTCCACGGGCCAGAAGACGAGATTGTGGAAACTGCCCTTGGCCCCTTTATCCCCTCCCTCCCCCTCCTCCTTCCCCAATTGTTTACCAGCAGCAGCAGCAGCAACAGCCCCATCCAACCTCCCCCAACACCCCCGATAAGCCTCCCACGCCTCCTTCCACGCCCGTTCGCGCTTCCGCTCCCTCCCGCGCCGCAGACTCGCCTCGATGGCCTCATCGAACGCCCTGCGGGCATTCTCCCCGGCCTGCCGCTGTGTCTTCTCCTGCCGACGCTTCCGGTCCCGCTCCGCCCGCAACCGCGCCTGCTCTTCGAGCATCCCCTCCCGCGTCCGCTCCCACATCTTGCTCCGCACGTAGGCCGCGTACTCCTCCTCGTCCATCTGCTCGAGTTCCCCCGCGGGGCCCGTGGGCATGCTGGGGACCGCGTACGTGTGGATCGGTTGCCCGTAGACGGATTCCCAGTAGGTGGCGCCTTCGTCGTCGCCGAGGGCGTCGAAGAGGGACTCCCGGAAGGCGGTGTCGGGGTCTAGTTGTGCTGGGGGGGTGGAGGCTGGGTCCGGGGTTTCGGGGGTTTTGGGGGTGCGGTGGCGGTTGCGGTGGGCGCGGCGGGCGCGGTGCGCGGTGTGGCGGGTTTCTTTTTCGTGGGGGTCTTTGGGGTTGGGGTTGGATTTGGAGCTGGGGCGGGAGGGCGATTTGAAGCGGAATCTTTTGCGGCGGGGTTGTTGGTGGTGCTGTTGCTGGTTTTCTTGGGAGGGAGGGTGAGGGGGTCGGAGTGGAGGTGAGGTTTGGGCTGTTGGTTCGGGCATTTTGGTGGGGTTGAGGTGGTGAGGTGGTAGGTGGTCGTATGAGGTCGGTGATGGTTGTGAAATGGTGTGGGGAGGATGCGCGTGGTTGAATGAAGGTTCGTTTCACGGCATTGTTGAGGTTAGGATGTTCGATTGCGATGGGAGAAGGGAAGGTAGAGTTCTGGTGGTGAACGAAGTGATTCGGTTGTGTTGGGGCGGTTCGTGAGGAGGTTAGGTGTTGGGAAAGAGTGACGGTGTCGAGATAATGAAGGTGGTAGGTTGGTGTTGAAGTAAATGTGGAATGAACCCAGCAGTGGAAACTACTCCGGACTCTTGGCGGGGACGGATGGCGGGACTCACTGCACCTGCATTGACGACGGATTACTGGATGCGGTATAGCGTGACTGCACTGAGGGACTACAAGCTAACTTTACTACATAAGTTAGTACGTAATTTACTGGACAACTAAGATCACGTTATAACATTCTAGAAGCTATTTTCAACATCGAATAAGACCCTGGAACTTGTTTCGTGGTTGTATCAGCACACAGAGGCGTCGTAGTCTCGCCCCTCTCAGCCCCCGATTTTCTTATCTCTGAATCTCCTAGCGAGCAAGGAACCTCCAGATGGACCCATTCTTTGCAGAGCTGTAACGATACTCGACATTCCTCCACCACGAGGGACGGTCTCCAGTGGTGAATTGTCCGCGTCCTTGGCTTCCTTCCTCCTGGGTCTCGCTCCGGCCGAGATGAGAGGCGCCAGCGATAATATGGTTTCATCACCAACTCGTTCACATTGAGAGCGACCACAATCGCTGGAATGGAAAAGGCGGCGGAACACCCGACTATGCAGCCATCAACACCTGGCTTTTCCCATTTCCCTGGATTTGTCGCACTACTTACACAGAATGGGAAAGATCCACTGGTTGGGATAAGGGGATTCGGGAAAGACAGCGACGTTTAGTGCAAAAAGGGATGTAAGAAAGGAGAGGGGAAGCTGCGAGTGTGGTGTGTCAGTATGCATTGTCCACTGAAAGACGTCGCCTCGCCGCCGCAGGGCACACTCACAAATACAATCGTAACAATAGTGAAGACCATGGTGGTATAAGCCTGCTGTCGTCCGAATTCGGCGTCTTGGTTACCTGTATGTTTCTGGCGGATATCCAGAAGTGTGTTGATCTGAACGGTTTCAAAGATACATCATCAGACGGCGGGAGAGCTTCATGCTGCAATTTCAAGACTCACTGATTCTCGTGTACTTTGAGCCTCTCGCTGCACGGCCAGTATCTCTATGCGCAGAGCGCGCATAGAGGGTGCAAGATCCTCCATTGAGGTAGGGTAGCTTGAAGAGCACACCGACTCTTGTGTTTTGGTCAGTGCGAGAAGGATATCCAACTCATTCTGGATGTCCTTGATCTCGTACAGTAGTTGGAACTCCAAGCCCAAGTCCCGCCTGGGCAGGGGATAGGCGCCAGTCGATGCGCCGACGACCTCTTCAATGAAAGCCCTCGTCATTTTAGTTTCCTCTTCGGCCTACGGAGGCGTCTTAGTGTTCTGATCAAGCGGAAGGGAGCCCCGAACAAATGCCACTTCTTCACACTCACCACGAGTCGAATTGTATCCCGAAAGATCTCCAGGGGCTGCTTCAGATTGTGGTTGCCTTTGACGCTGACACTTTGCATCTGCGGACCCGTGATGACTCTCAAAATAGTTTCCATCATTTCAGGAGCTGTCCTCGGACTAGGATGCTTGCCCCGCGACTCACTGAACACCAGCTCTTCCAAAACGAGATCGTCAAAGGACTCAAAGTCGCATGTGCTGGCAGTCACGATGGTAACTAGTAGACAGTCAGTAATGGGAAAGAGTGGAATCAGTACTTCAAGCCTGCGGAATGCAGGAACCAAATGTCCACACCGTCATCAACAATCCATAGCCACAGCTGATCGACTGAAAGCACTGGAACCTTCCGAGATAGTCCGCTGGAAGTCCCGACTTCTGTTTTCCCTTTGCGAGAATGGGTCATCGGATGGTTTCCACTGTTTCGCCATTCCAGGTATCGAGAAAGGACCTGTTCGCGGTCTCGGATTGTGGTATCCGCCACAATGCTGTAGTGGTATTGATCGAGAGTCCTACGCTCATGAACATTCAACGCGAGTCCATTCTCTTTTGATTCTGTGGTCGATGGTGCTGCTTTAGATGAAACTTCGATTCCACCAGACTTCGAAAACAACTCTCCGATCTCGGAAACTGTTAGAAATGGCATCTGTCAAAAATCAAACTATCGAGCATCTGTCACGAACAAGAGGAGCATACATAAAGCGCTGCTGATTCTTCATCCTCACCGGCAGGGTCCGTCATATTCGAAGTTTCTCCTTGGGTTGTCCTTCCAGCTTTGTTCATTGGAGCAGTTACCTGAAAGTGTTTAGTGGATAGAAAGAATCAAAGATATTTTTTAAGCAAGCTCCCACTAGTAATTGTGGCGTTATGTATCGTTTTCCACCCCCTACAGGGCTTTCAAGCAAGCCGAGCCTTAAGAGTTTCATCAAGTACTCGTGCTCCTCTTTGGTCTTGCGAGAATCGATCCCAGCCCGCGTGATTAGATCTTAACAGGTCCGATGAGCGATCACATGGCATGAAATGCCAGACATTACTCTGAATCAGAGGCTCCAGACATACCTCGGCCAGTTGCATCTACTCAGAGAATTTGCCCTTGTTAGCGTCGGACTCGGACAATCGGATTCAGAGCTCAGCACGTACATTGTGGACGGGGGCGTGAATCCATCGAAAATCCCTTGACTCTTTCTCGGTCAGTTGTTGTCTAGGAGTAGCGCTTTCATTCCTCTCCTGTTGCTGTTCTCGCCTTGACATGGCCGGTCGATCAGCAACATTTGTCTGGTCAACAGGCGCTTGTGTCTTGGCAGATCTGAATCCCAATTCATTGGAGGACTCCAGGTCAATCGAGCTCGATTGTTGGTTCTGGTCTTTTAGATATTGCTTCAATTGAGTCAAGCTCGAGAAGTCATGCTCCTCATTATAAGTTCAGGCCCTTTGTCGTAAATAATCTCACTCAGGGTTCTCCGTTTTATCACAAATCCCGCTCCATCAAAGAGATCCACGATGATTCCAGTGTTGTTTTCGATGAAATACTTGCTCTCATCCCTAAGAATTTTATCTCAGGTTGGTGATAGTCGTCCTCAATAGCCGCGTGGGCGCTAACCCGTGGCGGGCTCTTAAGGCGACGAGAAATGACCGAATCGGCCTCGGACTGAGAACCAGTTGGGTCCTGCTTTCCAGAATCTGCACAGCTTGACTAATCTCTTTCTTCTTCAAGTGTGCTCCGTTCGAGAGCAGCAACCAGACCAGCTCCGGCCTGGCACTTTGCACAGCAGAGTGCAAAGTCGTCCAGCTCGACGTATCAACTTCCGTTTCTTTCTCGACGGTCTTCGGATGTAAAAGATGCAACAGGACCCTGAGTATCCGTTCACTACCAGGTTCCTCAAATTGGGCTGCACGCTCCATAAGTCGCTCGAGATCGGCGTGAGAGAAGCTTTTCAAATTCTCCCTGTTGCTTGCAAAGGTTTCGATTTCCGCCCACAGTATGTCACTGGTACCTCTACCCTTGGCCTTCGCAGATAGACTGATTGCGGACTCTCCAAGCTTGTCAACTGCCATGATGAACTTGATCAATCTCGCTGCATCGCATTCGCGCGGGGTTGCAGCCCCCGGCCCTGGCGCCTGATTCCCCGCCTGGCTTGTGAGGTGCTCCAGGAGATATCTCACCGTGACGCTATGTCCTCCCACACAAGCCAGATGAAGGGCAGTCATGCCACGCTCTGTGGTGGCGTAGACATCGACACCATACATGATCAGATTTCTAGCCAACTCGCCGTTATCAAACCGCGATGCAATATGTAGCCATGTTGCTCGCATGGGACCCGAATAGTCAACGAGGCTTGGCAGAGTGTCCAGGCACTTCTTTGCCAAGGGCAGACTGCCGTTCACTACCGCCCATTGCATAACGATGGGGAGGTTTGACTCCCATGGTTCGAGACGAGAGAATCCATCCAGTAAAGCCCTTTCCACTCGTTTGAGTTCGCGGGGCGTTGCTAAGCAGGGAGAGGACTCGAGCGGATCGGTGATTTTATACATTGGCATCTGAAATATCTGCAAGAGGGTCGGAAAACCGCATATTGCTGCGCTCGCTGACATTGGCGTGTCACCCTTGTGGTCGGCAACGGTCATGTCAACATCTGGGTCGGCAAGTACTTCATTGGTACATTCTTTATCCCCCAAGTATATACTCTCTCTCAGGGGCGTGGCCTTCTTCTCGTGATTTTGAGTGTTAAGCATTCGCCTTCGGTCTAATCGCGGGATGCCGGAGGTCTGCAGTAGAAGTCGCACGATCTCGATCTGATGCTCGCAGACGGCAAAGAACAAAGGAGTCCAGTCCAGAGAGTCAGTCAAGCTTACATTGGCCCCGTGGCTCACCAACACTCGAACACATTCAAGATGACCTTCCCAACAGGCATGCATCAAAGGTCTCATATCTTCGGAATTCTGAGCATCAATCACCGCATGCTCTGCCAGGAGCGCCGATGCAATCCTGGTATGGCCCCCAAGAGCGGCGTGATGCAAGGCTGTCTCTGCCATGCTAGTCGTATGATCCACATCGGCATGACTGCGCAGTAGTAAGTGGACGATATCATCCCGTCCCAAACTCGCAGCGAGGATGAGGGTGTCCAGTCCTGCTGCCGCCTAGCAGCAGGGTTAACTCTGCGTGATCCATACCGAGACTCTTTCAGTCAAGAGTCGACGGCATATTCGAACCTCACATTCAGAGCACCATCGCTGATTATCTTCTGCACATCCCCCGCAGAATCGTTGACAATTGCAGCAATGAATTTCGAGCCCAGGTCGCGGTCAACGAGTTCCACGGAGGAGGTTTCTTCCGATACTTCAGCTCCCTCAAGTGGGCTCTGATCCTGAGCCATATTGTGCTTGGAAATCAGCCTCTCGGATTCGTTGTAATTCGGTGTGAATTGTGGCGTTGCGAAAGGATGTACGATAGCGCTTCACTTCACTCTGTGTAGGGGGAGAACTGCTTGGGCAGGGCATGTATACTCGATCTGTGTCAATGTGTAAGCAATCGCCGTGTATCAGTTAGCATCATAAGCCATACCGAATAAAGCTTAGTAGTCTTGCAAACACGGATGCAGCAAGACCAGCATATAGCAACTTGGAACTTCCTGTCAAGCGATATACTTGGTAGGTTATATGCGGGGTTGTCAGCTTACAGCACCATTTGCTTCGGTGGGTGTCAAAAAGGCATTTCAGCTACCCACCCTGGAGGCAGTAGAAAATCGAAAAAGTAAGTGCATCATCCGTGAATCGAACACGGGCCTCATCGATGGCAACGATGAATTCTACCACTAGACCAATGATGCTGGTTGATGTAATCTTTCCCTCACTAGCCAATATGTTGTTGTACCACCTTGATCTAGTCCAACTCCACAATCTTACCCATCCCTCAATCACCAATTATACTTCTAGATGCCAATTATTTATCCCTTACCCTTGCCAGCATGTGACCCCGAGGCTGTATGAAGTACTGGACTCCATGCTTATCAGCTAGCGCGGAGTCGGGTATCAGTTATCTATCTTGAACCATCATCCCATCAAAGCGGGGTAAACAATCCATTCGATCCTCTCGCGCAACAGCAACTGAACCATCATGTCTTCAATCCACCAAGCCGTGCAAAATGTGCTCAAGCAGTCCCCGGCTCTCTATCGTGGTCCGGGTGGTGCAATAGCCGTTCTTGAGGATGGAAACGTGCTTGGGCAACATGTCTGGGGATACGCTGATATCGACCAGCGCATTCCAATGACACCGGAAACGATGATGCCTATCTGCTCGATCACCAAACAGATGGTGTGCATGTGTCTTAAGGCACTGGAAAGACAACTGCAATCCCATCTCGGCGGTGACGACCAAGTTCAGTCGCATTTAGACTCCCACTTCCGCGAAGTCTGTCCCGATAACCTCGACTCCTTCCCAGGAGCCTCCAAACCGAGCCTCCGTCAACTCTGCGACAACCAATCCGGCCTACGAGACTACTGGGCCCTGACTACACTCTGGGGCGCTCGACCGGACGGAGTCTTTTCATTACCCGAAGCCGGAGAAAAGATGCTAGAACGCCTAGGTGCCCCTCACTTCACCCCAGGGACCCAATACTCCTACGCCAACACCAACTTCCACATTCTGGCACAGGTCATCGAGCGCTGCAGTCGCACCTGCTTTCCCTCCGGTAACAAGCCGCTGGGCCAGTGGCTCGGCGAGCATGTTTTCACACCGGCAGCAATGGCGTCCGCGCGCTTACATCCGGACAATGCCTCGTTGCCTGGAGATTGCGTGGGATACGAAGGGGACGAGGCGCGCGGCTACATCGCCGCTGTCAATCGGATCCACTGGTCCGGCGACGCGGGCGTCGTGGCCTCGCTGGCAGACATGATCGCGTACGAGAAGTTCCTCCATCGCAGCTGGGCGGACGAGACGAGCATCTATCGAGAAATGGCCCTCCCTCCCACGTTCGCGGACGGGACCCCAGCCCCCTACGGCTACGGCCTCGAGCACGTTGTGGTGGCAGGCGTGCCGACGGTTGGCCACGGGGGTGCTCTGCGCGGCTACCGGCTGCACAGGCGTCACGTTCCCTCTCAGAAGCTCTCTGTAGTGGTAATGTTCAACCATGATGCGGACGCCGAGAAGGCAGCGCAGGATATTTTGGCGAGGCTTCTGAAGAAAGATGAAGTGCTACGCTCAGTGTCCCATAGTGTGACACTCAGCTCGCAAAATTGGCCGGGATACTACTGGGACGAAGAGGCTTGCCTGGCCATTAAGGTGAAGAATCGCCCTGATACTGGGGATATTGTCGTCACCTATGCGGGCGAGCCGGACACTTTGGTCCCCGTGCGACCAGAGCGGGCTGAATCTCGCACCACTTTGGCCACGCTGGAGGATGACCGTCTCCGTCTCGACTGGCCGCAGCCGAATAGGCATATCACTGCTCACCGGCTTGTCCGCTCTCCTACAGAGCCAGACGGGAAGACTTTTGCTGGAACTTATGTCTGCCGCGAACTGGACTCGACTTTCTATTGTGCCGAAAGTGGCGGACTGCTGTATGGATACTTTGATGGCTTTCTCGGCCGTGGTCCGGTGCATTTTATGCGTTACTTGGGCGAGTGCAAGAATGGATCAGTGTGGGCCTTGGCCTGTCCGCGGGGAATGGATGCCCCTGCGCCGGGGGACTGGAGTCTCTGTTTCTCTCGTAGAGAGGATGAGTCAGTCTCGGAGGTGACGATCAGTTGTTGGCTGGCTAGACGTGCCGTGTTTGCACGGAGGTCGTAGCGGTCGGCTTCAGTTCGATATGGCTCAAGCCCACGCTCACGAATATGCCTCGTCTATGCCTTTCAATGTTCTCCGTAACGGCATCGTGAATTCATATGTGGAGTATTATTTCAGACAGCCAATGATACTCGTAGAGTGACAGAACTCAAGCAGGAAGTTGAGCGTTTTGATCTGAACGGTAGCACCATAGACTTAGGGCTACAGCATAGCTGTTATCTTATCTGACGGTCATGTGAAAGAGCAGCATGATGTCACAGAAATTCCTTTTGATGCAACATATAGGACTGCATTTGACCAGAACATTCTGCATGAGCCTCAGGGACTCGAACTATATCTCAGCTCGTGGCAGATAGAGTACCAAGCGACAAAAACCACCTGAAGTATACGCGCAAGGCCCGCAGCAATACACTCAAGCTAGAACCACTAACTTACCACGGAGGTCGACACACCGCCCGTGTTGCCGCCTGAACCATCAGGCCCCTAAAGCTACCACTGCAGTGGCACCTGAATGTTACTAGATCCATCGCCGCGCCTGCAGCCCAGCCAGCCAGCCCAGCCCGCAATCCCGCGCGCATCTCCGAATATTTGTTCCCTCAAAGCAACCAACCACCACCACCACCACCATCACCTTCATAACCACCTCCTCAACCCCCGCTACACAGCTCGCATCCACACACCCACGAACCGCAATGGCCCTAGTCGCCTACTCCGACTCGGAAGCCTCCGACTCCGAACCCGAAACCACCACCACCACCACCACGACGAAGAAACCCACATCCACCGCAACAGCACCAGCACCACCCTCCACAACCACAACCTCATCAACAACCCCGAACCCCTTCCAAATCGACCGCGGCAACCCCCGCAAAATCCGCGTCGCCCTCCCCGACCTCAAACCCGACCCCAGCACCAGCACCAGCACCAACGAAGACACCGACGGACCCGCGCGCAAAAAGCCCCGAATCGGCGGCGGCGGCGCATTCGCGGGATTCAATGCGCTCCTCCCCGCGCCCAAGAAACCCGCCACCACTCCTAAACCGTCTGCGACCGGATCCACGAGGAAGGTATTCAGTCTGAAGACGGGGGCGACGCCGGGGTTCGATCGACAGGCGGACGCGGAGATGCGGAGTGAGATGGCTTTTGGGCGGTTAGGGGGCGAGGATGGGGTTGAGACGATTCCGAAGGCGGGGAGTTTGCGGGGGGGTGAGGACGATATTCTGGGGGAAGGGGAAGGGGGAGGGAAGAATGAGGGTGCGAAGCCACCGCAGGAGGTCAAGTTGAAGGGGAATCCGATGATGTTCAAGCCGTTGTCGGTTGGGCGGGGGACGCAGGGAAAAGGGAAGCGGAAGGCCGCCGGGCCAATTGCTGTAACTGGAAGTGGTGGTGCTTCGGCGGCGGGGCCGTTGAAGAAGGATCTTGGGGTTGGTTCGTCGGCTGGTGCTGGTGCTGCACCACCTGTAGCGGCGGCTGCGCCAGCGCCAGCGCCAGCACCGCCCAAACCCAAGATCAGTCTGTTCTCTCTCTCCTCGTCGACGGAGGAGACCGTCACCGCACCAGCAGCGCCAGCAGCGCCAGCAGCCTACGAACCCCTAGTCTACACCAGCACCCAAGAGGCAGCGGCGCCCGCCGGCCCCGAACCTGCCTCCGCTGCCGCTCCCGAACTCACACACCCCTCTTACACTCCACCTTCAACCGCATCAGGAAACACCACCCTCGGCGCCATCGCAGACGACCTTAACCTCACTCGCGCCCAACGGCGCCAGCTCTTCGGCCGGTCCGCCGACCCCTCCGGATCAGCCGCAACCGCAGCAGCCCCGCGGGTCCTCCACTTCAACACCGACCAGGAGTACGCTGCCAACCAGCACATGGCCCACGAGGACCTCGCGGCCGCGCAGCATAACCCCGTCCGGGCGATCGCGCCGGGCAAGCATACGCTGCAGCAGTTGGTCAGTGCGGCGAGCACGCAGCGGGAGGCGCTGGAGGAGAGTTTCGCGACGGGGCGGAGGAACAAGAAGGAGGCCGGGTCGAAGTATGGCTGGTAGAGGATTATCTATCTTGCTGGGTGGGCTGGGTTGGATGGTGATTGGGAGATCTCTTTAGCTGTTGGCCGCCAAGGGCCAAGGGCCAAGGGGGAAGTGAGAAGTGGGAGGTTGGAGGTGAAGTCTGATGCTGACGTCCAGGCTGTGTATGTAGTTACCATTTGATTGGTAATTTTCCCAGGGATAGGGATGGACTGTCTTGTAAATCTAGCAGGATATGGAGTGTCTTGTAGCAAAGTTGGGCAAAATTGCGCAGCTGTTTTGCGACATGCTAGAGTGCATGCATGATCTTGGTTCATGAAACAAATGATCAATTTTTTCTCTATGCTGAAGTCTACATCTCGAAGCAGCTATCATGAATGAAAATCTATTTGCTAAACTACATGCAACCAGTATATACAGTAAATGCTAACCCAGAACTTTTGTATCTAACCCTAACGAAACACCACCCCGTTGAAACTCTAAGAAGAAACATCCACCACTTCGGCGAACCACTGCTTCAGCGCCGTCGCCAGAACCGCGGGGAGCTCGCGCACATCACGCACCACCAGATAATACGGGAAGGGGAATCCTTCGAGGTAGCGCTTCATCTTCAGCTTCATCTCGCCGCTGCCGCTGTCCAGGTCCGGCTCGAAGCTGGCCTGGGTGAGGTCGAGGATGGAGCTGCCCTTGACCGCGTCGACGATGATGAAGACGATCATGATGCGCTCCTCCTGCGCCTGGCGCACCAGGCGGCTGATGGTCTCGTGGTCCTCGCAGATGCCGTCGGAGATGATCAGCTCGAGCTGCCACAGGTCGGCGTTGCCGCCGCCGGGGGACTGCTTCCAGCGCGCCTCGCGGAACAGCGCGATGGAGTCGGCGATCAGCTTGCGCACGTTAGTGCCCGTCTGCTGGTAGCTGAAGTGCTGGAAGACCTGGGTGCCGGCCTCCGAGGAGAACGGCTTGCCGAACTCGTGCGCCACTCGCACGTGGTCCTCGCTTCCAAAGCCGAGCACGCACAGGTCGCCGGCCTCGAGCATGCTCAGACTCTTCGCCACGAGCGCCAGCGTCTCGAAGGCCAGCTGCCCACTGCCGCTCTCCAGCATGGACTTACTGTCGTCGACCGCCAGCATGATCTGGTAGTTGCGCTTCGAGGGAATCGACCGCCGCATCCAGATCTTGTCCCGCTTGTACTGCGAGGCGATGTACGGGATGATCCGCTTGATGTTGAGCCGCTTGCCGGTGCGGAAGTCACCGCGGAGTTTGGTCGCAAGCGTGGGGGCAAGGATAAGTCGCAGCTGCTCCGTTAGCGACAAGGAGAGATCGGTGGTCGCAGACTCATAGTACGACCAGAGTCGTTGAGCTTCGTCCCGTGGCGTAAGCGGGGGAAGGGTCGAGGATAGGTGGATTGCAGCCAGGTGTGCATCGACCTCGTCCAGTTCCTCATCGGCTGCGTCCTGGCCTGCAGTGGCATCTGCCCGCTCCTGGCTTTGAAGGTTTCCAGGGATGAAAGCACCGGCCGTTTGCGACTCAGTGGAGGCGCTTCCCTGGTCGAGCTGCATCTCGTCTTCAAGACGGTGCTCGGGGAGATCCTGGATGTTGTCGTCGGTGATGTCTGGCAGGAGTTCATTGTTCTCGTCCGGCTTGACATCCGATTCGACGCCCTTGTTCTGGTCGAGAGCCTTGGCTTGTTCTTCGTTGGCCTGACCAAGCGCTTGGGTGTCGGCAACATCGTCTTGATCTGCAAGATGTTCGAAGTCGGCATCCGCCATATCAGTATCCTCAGGCAGTCGAGTTTCGGCCTCATCGTCTTCCTGCTTGGAAGCATCCATTATCTCCTTCTGTCGACGATGCCATTGCTCGAGGACGTCGCCCAGTTTCTTGAACGCTTGGAGTTGAGGATCCTCTGGGTTGGAATCGTTGGCGCCGCCTTCATCCTTATGTCTTTGATTCTCATCTCCTTCCTGTGCAGCGCCAGTCTTCTGCTCTTTCTCGTCAGAGGGATCGGTGGAGCCACTCTCCTGCTGCGCGTTACCGGACGAGCCCTTCTCCTGGTTCTGATCTTGCTCGGCTCCAAGGCCACCGTTGACAGCTTCGCTAGGAGCGACCTCCTCGCCAGCAGCCTCGTTCTCATCGCGTTGGGCAAGGAAGTCATCTTCCTGCTTCTCTTCTTCCTCTGCCTCTTCGCCGGCCTCATTTGCCTCATCATTACCTTCAGCCTCGTCCGCATCGCCCAGCTCGTCATCGGGACCAGCTTCCTCAGTCTGATCAATCTCCTGCTCCTCCCCATCCTGTTCCATGGTCTCATCTTCGACGCCGTCTCCCTCCATTTGCTGCTCTTCTTCCGCAGGAGGGAGGTTATTATCCATCATGTCATCATCAAGGCCGTCGTCTTCCTCAGGCTCCTCGTTACCCTTCTCATCCCCATCCAGTTGCATCTCCTCTGGAAGATCGAGCGCCTCTTCTTCCTTGGCATGTGGATCGGTAACATCCATATCTTCACGCCCAACAGCCTCACCCTCCTCATCAGGAGCTTCTTCACCTTCTTCGTCATCTTCTTCCTCTTCCTCCTCTTCACCCTCCTTGTTTTCACCCTTCTCAGCTTCCTGGCCAGGTTGCTGGTCAGGCGCGGCTGTCTGCTCATCATTCTCCGCCGCGCCCTTGCCCTCTTGGGTCTCAGTCTCCTTCTGCTGATCATCGTGCTCGCCATCCCACATCTTCTCATCGACAGCCGAGGCATCGAGATCATCAACATCGCCTACCTCTTCATCAATATCATCCTCTTCGTCTGAGCCGCTTTCATTGTCATCCTCGTCGTCTCCCTCCTTTCTTTCACCTTCTTCACCTTGCATCTCCTCCTGATCCATGTTGACCGCATCTTCAGAGTTCTCAATCTCTTCATCGGTCTTTTGCTTGTCCTCCTGGGCCAGTTCCGTCAGGTCCTCGTCGTCGGCTACATCCTTGCTGATATCTTCGGCCCCCTCTCCCTCGCCAAGACCGGTGCCACTCTCCAACTGTCCAGACTTGCTTTCCTCCGTGGACGGTTCAGACGGGCTACAGAAGCCTTCCGATGCGATCTGTGTGAACGATTTAGCGAGGATGTAAGACATCTTACATGTCTCTTTGTGCACCGTCAGGTAGCGATCGACCACGTCTCGACAGATATGCGCGAACTTATTCAGAATCGGCAACAGGGTCGCCGTCAAGGCAATGGCAAACGGAAGGCTGGAAGGCGAGCGAGTCTGGAGGTGCTGCAGCTTGTCAAGGACAGACTTGAGGGAAGTCGAGATGTCCTCCATGCGAAGGAGCCTGAGTGCCCGGACGAAGAAGTCGTCACTCCGGGACAGCGCACCAGGGGCGGTGATTTGCGACGGAGCTTCGTTCAGCTTCTGGATACTGACAAGGATCTTGTCAGCGGCTGCGATGAGACTCGAATCGTATTCTTCGATCGAAACGCCAAGGTCATGGCTCTCAGACTCATATGCGACGGCATTGACCGTCGACCATGGGATGATCTGGCCCAGAACAAAGGACAGGTCAGGGCGCTCCTCGGTCCACGTGGCGAGGTCAAAATTCAGCCTCGTGAAAGCCGTGCAAGCTTCTTCTACGGTGTTCTTGTGCACACGTGAAGCCATTCCCTCAGGCAACTCGGGGAGATGGCTCAGTGTTGTCTTGAGGCGGTCAAACGTGTCTTTCCAAGCCTGTAGGCTCTCAATCACGCCTGTAGAGTTGATGCCCGAAAATTTGGCGTGAAGTCCCACGACAGTGATTGCCAGGCCGATAATAGGAGCCAGCCATGCAACTGCCCTTGTGGTGTCATCTCTTCCATTCGAGAAACCTGAATGGGCCTTGAAGATAGAGAGGGGATCGGCGGTCCAGAGGTTGGCGACCTTAGAAAGGAGTGAATCAAGCGACTTCAAATTTGACAGTGCGGGAGAGATCGAAGTTCTCTGCTTACGAACGAGGTGCAGAAGGTGCTCCATAGATCCCGAGCTTCTGGATATCTCGACGTTGCTAAGATCCTCAGAGTAGTCGCGCGCCGCTAAGCGGACACGAGGCAGCAGGTCCAGGAAACGGTGGAAATATGAATCTGCCTTCTTAAGCAACTGTGCGTCGGCGATGCCAGCTTCGAAAGCCGGGATGGTGGCAAGGACTTGGGGAACAGATGCCTGTGCCTCCAGCAAACTGGTGTTGACGTTACGTTTCACACCCATTTCGTAGATCCGGTGTAACGTGTCAGCATAGAAACGACGCTTCTGGACCTTGAGATGCTGGACATCATCCTTGTTCTCTTCCGTCAAGGTTTTCGGGGTCTGTGATTTGAACTCCTTGATACTCTCAACGACATATTTGACAAAGCTCTCGAGGTCTTCGGCAACATCGAATTCTTTCGAGATCGAACCATACACCTGCATCATGCTGCTAGCAGTGTTGTCGGGGTTCTTAAATCGAGGTGGTCTATCGATCCAGGCTTTCTCCTCCGTCTGACACATCGCCAGGGCTTCGGGGAAGACGAAGGAAGGAAGAACCAATCGTTGAGGAGCAGCCGTATCCTCGTTGTCCTCTGGCATGTCTTGCTCCAGGATAGGCTGAGCTGGCTGGGCCAAAGCCTCTCTATACTTGCGAACCAACTTGAACAGTTTGACGTGTGACCGTCTAGCACTTTCCCGGAGGGCGACAATGTTGGTATCCTTCCAGCTAGCAAGCTGAATCTGCTCCTTAATATTCTTCTCAAGTGCCTGCCTCTTTTCAGCCAACAATTTGAGCACAGGAGGTTCAAACTGTCTGTAACGCTGAAGGAAATTGTCGAGAGCAGACGTGAGTTGACTCAAGGACGGAAGATCTTCCACATAGAGCAGCAACAAGGACTGGAAGTTCTTAATCAGTCGGAGACGCTCGCTGTATTGTCCAACAGTGGTGGAGCGAAAGAACTGCTCCAGGGTTGCGGTAACCTCTTGAATGTGGTCTTTCAGCTCCATTTCACCGGATTCAACGATCTGGATCGGAGCCCGGACCAAGGCCTCGTAAGTGATGAACCACCATGAGCTGACATCCTTGAGGCATTTGTCGTTCTCCAAGTCCAAGAGTTTCGCCCAGGTGGTCAATTCAAGTCGCCGCCAGCCAATGATAGTGCCTGTGATCTCGTCATACAGGGAGGCTGCTGAGTATTCTCTGCTTGCCACCAACTGCCATTCATACACAAGGCTGTGAAGCTTTTCAACCTTGGTAAGGAATTTAGCGACAGGTTCAGTGTGCTTGAACTGGAGAATTTCTCTGCAGCATTGAATAACGTCTGCGAGAACTGCGTGGTCGGGCCAGGACTTCTGGATTTGAGCAAACCGAGCTTTCGTCGTCAGAGTTAGGTCAACAAGCTTCTTAGCTTCGACCATATTCGAATCCACGTAGAAGTTGTAATTCTTCCCCGAGGTGACTTCGCCTGATTTCAGAGCATCCTCAAGCAGCAGAAGAACGCCGGAAAGTTGCTCCTTGGGTTGGCCATCAATGGTCAATGAGCCGTTGTCCGATCGTAAGGAGCCCAGTAACAGAGATGATTGCTTGACATAGGCCGACAAGACTTCCGCTTGGTTTTCGGAGTTGAAGAGCTTAGCGTGCAAAGATGCAAGTCGGACGGAAATTGCTTTGGGGTCGACACGGCTGGACACCTTTCCTTCTTCATCTGCATTCTCATCGTACGTTGGGAACAGTTGACGCAACTCGTCCTCGTCGACTTCCTCTGCATCCTCCCAAGATCCCTTGTAATGATACAGTTCGTTCTTACGAGCTTCTTCCTCTTGGTCCTCTCGCAACTTAACTTTCCAGAGAGCATGGAACTGTTCGAACAAACGACGAAGAGTGTCGCGTCCGTTCCGAGTAGATATCAGCCCCTTGTCCGCGTTCTCAGCCACTCTGAGCGCCGATAATTCGTGGAACCATAGATCAGTGTTCAGACTAGATTCAAAGTGAGACTCCTTGTAAATGCTACCAGAAATGGGGTGCACGAGGCCACCAAGGAACGGAGTGGTCTCCCTAATGGCTTTGATGATTTGCGCATCACTGGACTGGCGAGACTTGCTCGAGGAAAGGAACAGACCCAAGTCAAGAAGTTGTAGAAACCGAACGACTAGAGTCGTGATGTCGTCGTAGGAGCGGTAGTTCGTCGTAAGGCGTCTACTGAGCTGGCGAATGTTTTCACGAAGAAGATCAACCATCCGCTGTGACTCCGCATCGCTGTCGTCTCCCGCAAATTTGATGTTCTCCGGGTGGCGCTCAAGGACTGATCTCACGAGACTAGAGAACTCGCCATGAAGAATATTGAGTTCGGAGGTCTGCGGTCTGGTGACAGAAGAAGGCGGGGGTGCCGCGCCGAGCTTGCGCAGTTCTCCCTGCATGATTTCCTGTCGCAAATTGGACGATTGTCCAGAGAAGCCGACCTCAAATGACGAGATAGCTTTACCTCTTGCCGTTAGCTCCAGCGAGCGCCGAGCATGTCTCTTCCTCTGAACAACCAAGCCCAATGAGGGATCAAATGGCTTATCTGGAACAAAAAGCTGCAAGAGAATGACAGCCAACTGAACGATGCCGGCGCCTGTGCTATCCATCTGTTCTGTCATCAGGGACGACAATAGGCGCGGAAGCTGGCTTTGAGCGAAGCTCTTAAAAAAGTGGTTGTCTGGCAGGTTCGAGGCCAAGTTAATGCTCGGCAGCGAGAAGTCCTTGTGTGATCCTTGAGATTCGACACCACGGAGGATAGAAACAATCTGCTCCAGAGATTTCGGCTCGAAGAAATCTTTGTGAAGCATGACAAGCTCAGTAGTCAACCTTGCCATTGCTTGTCGAAGAAACATAGCCTGATTAATGGCAAGCTCGCCACTCGTAAGGGTCAAGGCCTTGGAAAGTGTTTTCTTCTCCATCTCCAAAGCATTCATCTGGCCCAGGCTTGTGGTTCCAACGTAGGCCAATCTTTCCAACAGCGACAGAGACAAAGTTCCACTGACTGCAGCGCCGAATGCCGACGAAGGTTCACTTCCCGCGTATAAAGAGAGCCTGTTTAGGATGACAGGGATTTGAGTCTTCAAGCTTGAAGCATCAAGGGGCCTGGCGGGACGTCCAGCAAGTAGCGGCAGGATTGATTGCACGACTTGATCTTCGACTGTCTGGCCGTTACGTAGTGAGGAGAGATCGTGATATTGACATAACACCTCGAACTCGGTAGAGAAGTAGGGCTTTTGCAATGCATCTGCATCTGGCACGCAAGCTGCGAGGTCCACGACTGTTTGTCGTAGGTCCTGAAATATGTTAGCAATGAAGAGCATAATGAATAATCACAGATGTTCTTACCTGGACTGGGTATCCCTCATGGCCGCTCGAAAGAATGGCTTCCTGAGCTGCAATCAAAGACTTGCGGACCTGGCTCAATTGAGACAAATCAAGATGTGTCTTGGTAGCAATTTGAGTAAACTCAAGAGCAATATTCTCCAACTCCAGAAGAGCACTCAGTTGGTCCTGGGTAGCAGAGGTAGCTGGCCTCCACGACTCCCAGAGTCTCTGCATGCTCAGACCTGTGGTCAATGCCCAGTTCTCATGGAAACGATCAAGAGCTTGGGAAAACGCCAGACCCAGTGGTTTCAAAGGGGCCCACCCGTCAAGCAACGAGGCAGACAATTCTCTTCCAAGCTGAAGGTAAATCTGGAACTCGCCCTGGTCCACCTCGCTCGCGGTAGTCAAATAGTAGATATCGGAGCAGAAATTGATCATTGCACGAAGTGCAGGGACCACTTCGGAAACTTGAAACACGCTTTGATCTAAGCTCTGGATAAAATCGTAGACAGCCTGGCCGCAGTCGGACAAAAAGGCACCCACTGGCTGAGTTGCATCTTTCATCAAAGAAGGGATGCGGCCAGAGGCGAGAGAGCGTTCCAAGCTGTTCATTTGGCTTGGCTTGAGATGCTTTCCGGATTCGTTGGCCCGCAATAAGCCCTGCCTCAGGCCCTGCAAGCCGAGCTTAGACTCTTGGAGTTGTGCCAGGACCATGAGCCAGCCAAGAGGAACACTTTGGTGCATTATCGACGCAAGAGGTTCGTTCACCAGAGGATGAAGGGGTTGATAAATGCCCTGCGTGGCAACCGAGGCAAAACCAACTGCGAAGTCCGCTTTGATACAGTCAAAAGGTCTGCAAGACGAATTGTCATGTATGACGGAGAGATATCGCTGCAGGGCTGCCAGAAGTGGATCGTCCGCATTGACTGAGGAATAGAACGGGAGGAGCCCCTGTACGCGCTGAAGATATGATAGGTCCGCGATCGAGAGATGATCCAAGCACGCTTCATGGAGGAGAGAAACGGACTCATCGCCCTCGAGAGCCGTGGTAACGTCCAGATTCCACAGGGACCGAAGACGGTATAGTGAGGATTGGCAGGTGTAAGCAGGCACAGAGGAGATTGCGAAATTCAAATCTTCCTGCGGCAAGAATGAGATCTCAACACAACGATTCCGCATCGCCCGAGACAGCTCGCCGTGGCGAGGGTCCATAGTCAAGAAGAGCCTGAAATTAGGGTGCGGCTTGATAATTCGAGCATTTCCATCCTCTGTACGTTGTTCGTTCAGGATCAGAGTTCCGTTAGGCTCCGTCAACGAGTTCAATCTGTCGAGGACTGACGGGTTGCAAAGATTCGCATTGTCAAGAACAACCCACTGTCCATTCTGGACTGCCTGCGTCAAGACACCCTCTGTCCACTCAAACCCGACTTTCATTTTGTCCATCTTGTCGGAAATGCCTGATAGGCGCTGAGCCCGGTTGGCATAATCCTGAAGAAGAGGTTGGGGGTAAGATTCATACAGCTTCACAAGCGAAGCAACCACACTATCAAGCGACACGTCCGGGCTCTGTAGAGTCTCATAGAGCTGAAGAGGATTAGACGAAAGGTCCGCAGTGTCTCTCGCGGCATACGCGGAAATAATCTGTCGCTGAAGATACTGCGAGATCTCCAGGAGCAAGGACGAGACTTCCCTCTTGTAATCAATTTGTTCAAACCCACCGACAAGATCCATGGTGTCTGTATCAGCGCTCAGTGCCAATTCAACCAAGCTGGCTCCGTTCAGCGCGGCGAGCTTCCTGATGAGGGTTGTCTTGCCACAACCTGATGATCCCACCAAAATGCTCGGCCAGGATTGCTCGACACACAGCATTAGTGATTCCAGGACCGACAAGTCCCCTGGGAGAATCTGCATTTGGGGATCCGAGGTCTGCTGTAAGACTGAATCACGCCGCATGAAGCCAAGTCCAACCTGCATGTAGCCTGGTGTCAGATTATGGTAATAGCTTTTCGGGGCCGTAAGAGAATCCCCGAAGACCTTCCCAAACAACTGAGACACCAAGCTACGGTCTTCCTCACTTCTGAACCGCTGAGAGATAATAATGTCCAGGAAATGGACGGCAGGTACTTGCAGGTTCCCTCGATCGGCCAACTGAAGCCACCTCTGGATGTCTCGCAAGTTGACCTCCCAGGGGCCACCCAACGCGCCTAGTCTGCGCTCTTGAATAGCTTTGTTAAGCAGTGAGACGAACTCGACGAGCTTGTCAGTCTGGGTGGCGGGACTTCCAGGGAATAGCTTGGCACAAATTCGCCTCAAATCAGTGTCGGTGAAACTATCGGCATATACCACAGTAAATCTGTTAACAAAGGACGCGGGAAGACCTTTCCGGCCACCACCCTGATGATGCGGGTTCTGCGCAGCGAAGAGGACAAAGTCGGGGTGTCTCTTGAATGTTTGATCGAGTTCAGCAACATATACCATCTGACGATGGTCCAAGCAAGCATTCAATCCTTCAAGAACAGACTGAGAAGCCAGATTCATCTCATCGAGAAGAACCCAGTCACCACGTTGCATTGCTTGCAGGAATGGTGCATCACGCCAAGCGAACTGCCCAACATCGCCTCCTTCCACTGGGACATCAGAACCAAAAAGGTCCGTCAGATCTGTTTGCTCAGAAAGATTAATTCGAGTGAGTGGCTTTCCGAGAGCTTTAGCAAGCGCAGTCACTAGCGTCGTCTTTCCAACGCCCGGGCTTCCCTCCAGAAGGATAGGCTTTGGGAGCTGCAATCCTCGGGCAATTCTCACTGAGTTGCCGATGGTAGTAGGAGCATCCATAATGAATTCGGGGTCAGGTCTTCCTTGTGCATTGATGGGAAGATTGAAAGGTCCAACACGAAGGGAGGTGCTATCTGTGTCAATAGTTGACTTTTGCAAGTAAATGTTGAAGGCATCTACATCAAAAAGCTCTTGCAGCTTGTCTAGACACAAACGACGATTGCCTTGAAG
Source organism: Aspergillus brunneoviolaceus CBS 621.78 (assembly GCF_003184695.1). Lineage (NCBI taxonomy): Eukaryota > Fungi > Ascomycota > Eurotiomycetes > Eurotiales > Aspergillaceae > Aspergillus > Aspergillus brunneoviolaceus. Next base: position 124,213 of record NW_020290802.1, read on the forward strand.
GTCATTCAAAGCTGTCGCGAGGATTGCTGCAGGATTAGCGCCCAAGGTGTCGACAAACACCATTGCGGCACCCTGCACCACCGCGAACATGGGATCAGAGCTCTGACATCTGTTGACGAACTCGACCCAGCCAAGGAGATCACGGATGGAAAGCGAAGATGTCGTGGAGTTTTGGAATGTCGTTTTGAACCACTTGGCGAACTGCAGCATCGCCTTAGGCACATGCACCGATTCTAGCTGAAGCTTCATCCGAAGAATCGGCAGAATGTCCTCGTCTTCAGAAAGCTGGGGAGCCCATATTTCCGTCATACGGTTGCGAAGAGCGGCAGAAAGCTCGCGCTTTCCATAATCACCTCCAGGATTCATGGTAGACAGAAACTGGAAGCCCTCGTGAGCAACCACCATGGAGTCAATCGGGCCCTTTTCGGCAAGAAGAATGGAGCGATGAGGCTCCAGAACACTGTTCAACCTCTCCAAAACAGAATCGTCGGCGAGTGAAATCTCATCGAGAAGGAAGAACTGGCCCGTTTTCATAGCCGTGATCAAACTTCCATCAGACCATTCAAACAAGGCGTTCAACCGAGCGAGGTTCTTTTCGACTCGAAGTCTCAACTCAGGGTCCAGCGCTTGCAGTTGCTCTGCGCTGAGAGCACCAAAAGCCTGTTTCAGATCATCGACAGACGCTGACTGATCAACCTGCGAGAAAATAGTTCGTAGGTCGCTGAGTAGCTGGCTTTCGATTGATGCCCTATTCCTAACGGGTCTTTGAGCACCAATAAGATCACCCGTTTCCAAATTCACATGTGCGTTGATGATATACAGTTGTTTTCTGCAAATCTCGGCAACTGCTTGGCATAGCTGAGTCTTACCACATCCAGTCTCGCCTACAAGCAGAATAGGCTCGTTATTCTCGAGAGCGGTGGAGACAAGAACGAACAGTCGGCGCATCGCCTTGGTCCACACAATTCCCGGAGCTAGCTGTGCAAGATTAGGAGCACGCTTCTCCATCTCCGAGGCGCCATAGATGACATCCTCGTCAATCCGGACTCTCATCACCTCCTCGATCACGCTCTTGACTGCAGCCCTCTCCTGAGGATTGCGCACTCGCTCTGCCAGCAGCATGAAACCATTAATCGCCAATTGATCGCGATCATCAGCACGACGAAGCGCCCATCTAAAAAGATCACGCAAGGTTGCAAAACTGTTTTTCTGTTCGAATAGTCGATTGGCCTGGCGCAATAAGGAGAGTTTGCGGTAAACCGACACTATCCGAGTACAGAACGAAGGAGCAATCTGTGAGCGCTCCTTCAAGATATATTCCAGTTCGCTTTCAGGGATGTCGTCGAAATGAAGCTCCAAGAATCTATTCCGGAAGGCACGAGACAACACCTTTCGGCCACCGTAGAGACCGGCGGGATTCTGTGTGGCGAACAACATGAAGTTGGGATGCGGACGCACCACTTCTTGAGTTTCTGGGATGAAGAGCTCACGGTTATCATCCAACAGACGGTTCAATGCTTCGAGGACGTCAGAAGGTGCCAGGTTCAATTCATCGAGAACTATCCAGTAACCGTTTCTCAGAGCCTCTACCAAAACACCTTCTTGGTAGCGGAGGGTGCCATCGTCGCTGGAGACGTAAGTTCCCAAATACTCTTGAAGATCAGTGTGCTCGTGATTGTTGATGCGTACGAATTGGTTCCCCGAGACCTTGGCAAGGAACTCGATCATACTAGTCTTACCAGCAGACGTCGGACCCTGCAGCAAAACGGGAAAGCGGCGCGTGGAGCTTGCTCGGACCAAGTTCTTCAGGTTCTTCTCGATGAATGGTGTGATGATATAGTGCGGTTGTTCTTCGGGTTGCAGATGACCCCGACGCATCCAGTAATGCTTGAATTGCACGTAGTCATTTCCGTCATTTGGTGGTTTGGGTGTCTGGCCCAGGAGTGCTCTGGAATTCTTGACGTTGCTGAAGATGTGCTTCTCGAGCAAAGGTGCTAACAAACGCTCCGACTCTTGACTGAGAACGGTAAGGAAACTCATAGAGAATCCCTCGTAGATTGCTCGACGCAAGCCGTAGATATGTGCATGATCGGCTACGTAGACGAGCGCTCTGACGAGTGTTCTGATGCTGAAGTGTGGACGCTGTCCAGCACCATCAGTGAGCTTGTTCTCCGTATTAAGCTTCTTAGCTTCCATGTAGAGCTGTCCAAGATCCGGGACTGCCCTCGCATCAGTCAACGCCAAATCGCCAAGGTACTTCTGAATCAGAGAGAGCAGGTCGTCCAGGTCGCTATCCGGTGATTGCACATAGAATTCCGTGAACCTTGATCGCAGACCAGGGGGTAGGTCCTTTTTGCCTGCATCAGTCGCGGGATTCATGGCTCCAAAGATACGGAAATCAGGGTGACCAAAGACGCGCTCCACATCACCTGCTTCGGAGAGCAAGACGGACGGTGAACCTTCGCTACCATGGTGGAGAAGACTGGCGATGTTCTCGAGAGTATCTGGTGAAGCAAGGTTGACCTCATCAAGAAGAACCCACTCCCCGTTACGCAGCGCTCGGACAATCTTTCCTTGAACGAAAGCAAAGGCAAACTTTGCATCTCCTTGAGATACCTGCGACTCGAAATCATTGAGCTGCGCTGCGAATCTGTCCCATCTCTGCCGCAAGAGTTGGTATTTAGGTGAATCCAACTTCCTCTTCTTCGCGGGTTGTTCCTCGGCACCTTGAGAGCCCTGATCTGACTTGAATACTCCATCAGCCAATCGGACTGCTTCATGCCAAAGGTGTACTAGGCGAGCCCAGTTCCCTGCAGTGACACTCTTGGCGACAGAATGGAGAAATTTTTGGTTCTTCTTTGCCGAGAATGTCAATTCAAAGAGAGAGACAAACTCATCATGCATCGGTACGGCCATTGTGCGAATGTTGACTGGCTTGAAGCCACCAAGCAAATCAGTGCTTTCACTCTGCTGGGACAAGTTGACCACTGTGAGCTTCTGTCGCATCAGCGTAGCAAGCTGTTGAATGACAGTGGTTTTACCAATACCCGTCTCTCCGACGAGAAGGACAGGCTCGGCCATTTGCACAGAAGCAGCAACTTGCTCCATCAAACCCAAAGCAGCTCTCGTTGACGCAAAGCGAGACGAGGAGGTAGCAGCTTTCGAGAGAGATCCGGCCGGGACTTTTACCTTGCGACATGTTTCTCTTCCAAGCGTGAGGCTATTGCCTTGGTCAGAATAAGTAGGCGTTCTCTCGTGCATACAGAAGCGTGCCCGCTGCGGTGAAATTTGCAGGGCTTCAGCAACAACCAAGGAAAGGGAATCCGCCAGGGTCTTTTCGGGGATATATTTCAAAAACACATCCACGACGTCAAGGAATATTTCATCCTCAGCACCCTCTGGCGTCGCTTCGTAGCCGGTTTTCGCCCCCAAGCGCTGAAGCCGCCTGTGCATTCGGCTACAGAGCTTGATTAGATCACGAAGACCAGGAGTTCGTCCCTGAGAACTCTTGATAGCCAGGCTTCCGTGGAAAGAGGCACAAAGTCTCTGGTAGACGTCCATGATAGTGGCGACCCGAGATTCTAGGAGAGAATATTTCTGCGTGATGACTTCTCGAATTTCGTCGATCGCGAGAGAGTCAATCTGCACACGCTGCCACAACCTGCTTCCTAGGATGTTGGTGCTCGGGGCAATTTCTTCACCCGCAATGTTGTATGAAGACTTCATGGTTGCGATGATCTTGAAGCCTTCTGCGCATTTGATTCTTTCCTTCCTGCTAGCTATGGTCAACTCTCCCCGCTCGATGATAGGAAGAATAAGGCCAATAACTTCGGAAGGCGCGCGATCTAAATCTTCGATCAGGATCCAACGACCTTCCCTTGCCGCCTTGGTCAAAACACCGGGTTGCCAGGCGAAAGAGCCTGTAGCTGGTGAGGTCGAATACATTCCCAGAAGACTCTTTGCATCGGTCTGTTCATTCAAGTGTAGCGTGACCATCGTCTCCGCCTGGCCCATGGTTGCGGCGACATCGTTGATTAATGTCGTTTTCCCCGAGTTCGGTAAACCAACCAGCAACATAGGCCTAGCGGATATTAGTGCTGTTGCGATTTTCCGCAAATTTCCAACGGCGGTCGGCGTTTTCACAATCGAGGACGGTTGAGGAGTATTACTTTGTCGTGGGACCAACACTCCGCAGATTTCGGCGGTTCTAGAAGTGAAATATTCTCGAAGCTTCTCAATCTGCGAAAGAGTATCGGGGGTAGATCGGTTCGACCTGGCGAGCTGAACCTGCTTCTCCAATGTGTTCCACCGACGTTCTTCCCACAAGCCAAGACACCGGTAGTCGATTGTGGTCCCCTCCCATTCGCCCTCGACGATATCGTCTGCAAAATTAGTTTTGATTAATTCCTCCAGAGCAGCATCCGCTGCTCGCATGTATAGGGCGAAGCATCGTATGGAGAGGTATCTAACGGATCGGTCGCGGTGTTGGAATAGCGATTGAAGCTGAGAGGGCGATACAGCCTTTGAGAAGACTTCTGGGTCGTAGGAAAGAAGCCTAAAGATCGCTAACAAGAGGCTCCGGATGGTGGCATCGTTTATTTGTGAAAGGGTTTGCTCATCACACGCAGCCAAAGCCGATAGAGGTCCAGCCCGAGCAATGGCATATTGGCTTGCAAAAGGTCGGAGGTTTGGCGCAAACGGTAGTACTCGAGAGAATGCGGAAAGGATATCGATTTGATCTAGCTGAGAGTCGGATAAGAGCCACCGTGCTGCCAAATCCACAAAGATCGGTTCGTACAGGCAAAAGAAGCCTTCTGTACATCCGGGCCTCAATGCGCCAACCGCAAGCGCATTCAGGTATTGGGTCCCAGAAGCTGTGTGAATGAGTTCCGCAATCTCATTCGGAAGCTTCGCAAATAGGCGGGACTCATCAAGAGTCCCCTCGTAGGCAGGTCTAGCGTCCATGCTGAGCCCTACCGCCAAAGGAACTCTGGTTATGGGATTCAATTAGAGAGGAGGAGGATACAAACTTCGTCGGATTGCAGCACTTTTTTTTTCTCGCGATCATTTTCTGCCGCGGGATTTCCGCCTTGGCCCCACTCTGACGGCTCTTACCGCCCTCGCCCCAGCCACGGAGGTGAGATCAGAAGTCCGACAATAGAAACACTTATCGGGAACTAATCGGAGCACGGATATCGCAGGGGAAATCGCCAACCTTACAGCATGGCTCGTTGCAACACGAACTGAGATCGCAGCTACAATACTTTATACTTTATGAATCGCAATGTCTTTACCACATGCTGGGTCAGTTATAGAGGCTCAGGCATCTCCTTCGCAGTCATATAGCGATGATCCAAGCCCTCAGAGCGAACCGCCGAATAGCGACACCTACCCACAGAGCTCCCGTGCTTCTTTAAGCGGAGGCTTACGCGAACCGTAAGTCCTAGAAACTATCTGCTCCGCTGATTTGAGCTGATATCATGACCATGTAGAATATCCTTCAAACGAAAACAGAAGCAGCGATCCAGGTTCAGCCTCTCGCGCCTTTTCCCTGGTGAATCGACAAGAGACACCGGCTTCGGCTCTCCGAATCGCGACAGACAGCCCCCGAACGGCCACTCACTATCGTCGCGCGACGTTTCGAACAGCAACGGAAATGTGAACCACAAGGATTCGGGCTTTCTGGATTGGTATGTGGAGGGGCCAGGTAGACGGGTAGGATATGACGACCTTACGGCAATCGATTGGATTTTTGAATACACAAAAGAGCGACAAAGAAAACGACTGCTCTACGCAAATGGACAGGGACTTGTTGGATATGCGCGCAAAATACTGGATGCAAGCAATGTTTGGATTGTGTTGATCGCGACGGGAATTCTTGTTGGCATCATCGCCGCCTGCATCGATGTCTCAAGTGACTGGCTAGCCGATCTCAAAACTGGCTATTGTAGGAACGGGGCAGGAGGAGGTAGGTTCTATCTGAATCGGAGCTTCTGCTGCTGGGGGCATGATGGTGAGTCGGTTCTATTCGGTAGACGCTCAAACCAATGAGACTAACGTGGCTTGCTGGCCAGACATTAATAATTGTTTGGATTGGACGCCTTGGAGAAAAGCCCTAGGAGTCACTTCACGCGGTGGCGGCTATGCCGTTGAATATGTTTTTTATATTCTCTACTCTGTACTGACCCTTGTTGCTAGACATTGCGGTGAGATGCTAACGCAAGTCACAGATGTTCTTCGCCGTCTGCGCATGTGTCCTAGTCAGGACATACGCCATATATGCTAAGCACAGTGGTATCCCCGAGATCAAGACCGTTCTTGGCGGTTTTGTCATTAGACACTTCATGGGGCCTTGGACCCTCGCTATCAAATCTTTGGGCTTGGTAGGTATATATCGAACCTACAATCTAGAACCCTTGCTGATTTAGAGCAGTGCTTGGCTGTCGCATCTGGTATGTGGCTTGGCAAAGAGGGACCTCTTGTCCATGTCGCGTGTTGCTGTGCGAGTTTGATAATGAAGCCATTTCATAGTCTCAATCACAACGAAGGTATTTACATCATGAGACCATTAGTCAATATATGCTAATCGTGTAGCGAGGAAACGAGAGGTCCTTTCCGCTGCCGCCGCTGCCGGGATTTCTGTGGCCTTCGGAGCGCCCATCGGAGGTGTTCTATTTAGCTTGGAGGTGGGTTAACAATTCTCTGGTAAGAAGCCGGGCTAACTTTGACTGGATAGCAACTAAGCTATTACTTTCCCGACAAGACTATGTGGCAGAGCTTCGTATGTGCCATGGTTGCCTCTGTGACCTTGCATGCGCTCGACCCATTCCGCACCGGCAATATAGTTCTCTACCAAGTCAAGTACACGCATGGGTGGCACCGCTTTGAAATTATCCCATTCGTCATACTTGGTATCGTCGGAGGAATTTATGGAGCCTTTTTCATCCGACTGAACATGAAGGTAGCCAATTGGCGGCGTTCCCTACGTGTCCCCCGACCGATTCTGGAGGTATCCGCTGTAGCTCTTCTGAGTTCATTGATCAACTTTCCAAATCTTTTCATGAAAGCTCAGAACTCGGAGCTCGTGCATTCTCTATTTGCGGAATGTAGCACCGGGACTGAAGATCCGTTCGGCTTCTGTAAGGTTGGTGCGGTATCGGCTAGTACGGTTGCTCTTCTGCTGGGAGCTGCTATTCTTGGCTTTTTCCTCGCATCGATTACCTTTGGGTTGGACATCCCTGCTGGCATAATCCTTCCCTCAATTGCCATTGGCGCTCTCTATGGCCGGGCTCTCGGCATCGTCTTTCGGATGTGGCAGCAAGCTTTCCCTAAATTCTTCCTGTTTGGCAGTTGCGAGCCGGATGTACAGTGCGTGACTCCAGGGATATATGCTATCATTGGAGCAGCTTCAGCCCTCGGCGGCGCCACCAGAATGACCGTGTCGATTGTGGTCATCATGTTCGAACTCACAGGTGCTCTAACCTACGTCATTCCCATCATGATTGCAGTCATGCTGTCCAAATGGTGTGGTGATATCTTCGGGAAGCGTGGTATCTACGAGTCTTGGATTCAACTCAAGGAATATCCGTTCCTTGATCATCGCGATGACACCGCTCCACCCGATGTGTCTGCTCAAAAAGTAATGACGTCCATTGATGACCTGACAGTCATCACTGCCGTTGGGCATACGATCGACAGCCTCCGCAATCTTCTCCTGACCACGTCCTACCGTGGATATCCGGTTGTTACAGACATGTCGAATCCCGTTCTTCTGGGCTACATCTCACGCAACGAGCTTTCCTACGCGCTGAAGTACGCAGCGTCACCTTCCGATACTGAATTATTAAACACGGCGCAGGTGTTCTTTACGCACCAACCATTCGCAGACCCAAGCGAGACCCTGGATCTGAGGCCGTGGATGGATCAAACGCCGATCACGCTCAACAGCAACACCACCTTTCTCATTGTTCTACGAATGTTCCAACGACTCGGTCTGCGGTACGTTCTATTTGCCGACAGGGGTGTCCTGCAGGGCCTGCTCACCAAGAAGGATGTTTGGTCGATAGTCAGTGGGTCAAGCTCCCACAAGGACGAAACCCTACTTGAGCGAACTTTCACTCAGCCAAGTGCCGCGGAGGAAGTTGGCTTACTTGGTGATGATGACGGCACAAGTCTTGCCAGCTCCATTGAGCGGCGGCAATCTCTGTAAAATGACGCAGGAAAACACCGGGCGCAATGATTTACATGATATGTGACTTCGCTTTATGGACGGAGCCAGGCTTAAGTATCTATCTATTTTTTGAATACTTCTCTGCACATGTTGCTGTAATCTTAGACTTTTTCATGATTGGTGTGGTCCTCTGCCTCGCCTGCGGCTTAGAGGCATTCACTAACTCTAGTGAACATGCTTTGCCTCTAAGGCTCAAGATTTTATACCCCAGATGCACTATATCTTCCAATACTACTAAGAAATTGGTTTATTCCAAAATTCCTGTATCTTCACAGTCAGATCAATCCTCCAGTCACTTATGAGCCACCTGTTGAACTCCAGAAACGGGTGATATATATAGTTCAGTAGGACCCAAAAGCGGTGTGAAAAAGGGCAGCAATGACGGGGCGGTGGCAAGCGGCAGATGCCGAACATCGTCCCCGCTCACCACGCGCGTTTCATTGACTCTGGCGTCCAAGCTTGAATTTACGTGCTCCATACACGAGCCAGCCCGAGCAACAAACTCCCTTTCTTCCATCTTCAATCTCCCACAACCACCACCCCCGGCCAGAGGTATCTGGGCCTCCACCCATCCGCAACCATGATGGTCGATCCCTTCGAAGTGCGGATGCGCTTCACGGCGCAGCTGCAACACCTCAATGCCTCGGTCACCTCCTCCCAGAAAGCCGCGCACTATGCGCTCAAGTACCGCGACATGGATGAGGATCTTCACTCGTGCATTCTCGAACAATTAGAGCGAGTAGGTCAGCCCTTGCGCCCCCGCGCCTCACTCTTTTCGCCTGCTCTGTCTGCCACACAAAATCTGACTCTTTTCGCAAACATCTAGAACAACATGAACAACCGAGCAAACATCATGTACTTCGTCGAGCATTTCTGCGAGATGGCCACGCGGGAAGACCATGCGCCCTACGTCCGCATGATCCAGCGCGACATCATCCGCATTGTCGACGCCGTCGCGCCGCCCGACGGCTCCGGGGCCGCGAACGTCAAGCACGTCCGCCGCGTCCTGAACGGGCTGCAGACCAAGGAGATCCTCTCCGCGGCGACGGTGGCGGAGATTGATGCCTTCCTGAAGGAGCGCGAGACGCACCCGGCCCATTTGGATCTGGAGGGGGAGGAGGAAGGAGGCGCGGAGGGTGATGATGCGGCGACGGCGGCAGGGGCGGCGCGGGCCAAGGGTGCGACGCCGCGGGGCTCGCGCGGCAGGGTGGACAAGCGGCAAATCGAGCAGCGCATTGAGGAGGACCGCGAGCGCAACAAGCGGCTGCGGGAGAGTATGTGGACGGTCAGCGGGGATGATGGCGACGAGCACGGCCGGTTCTGGGATGAGGCGAGTGATATCGGCGAGGATGACTTTCTGGCTGCGAAGGAGGAGCTGTTGGAGCGGAAGCAGATGGTGGGTGCTCGGTAAAGATTTGCCTAGCTGCGTTGTCTTGTGGTTCTCGTTGCGGGGGTGGTTTGCTTGGGTTTTCATGGTCAAGAAGGAGTTTTGGGGGAGTTTTTAATGCATGCTACTGATACTATACACATACACAGCATGGTTTGGCGTTCTCGATGGTGTGCATGTTCTGTGGAATTGTCTCACGAGTTTCGCAGCTCATGCATTGCAAGGTTTACAGTTGTCCAGGATACCCGAAAAGTGAATATTATATCAGCTTCAAATGAATTTTGACATATCGAAAACAACTGGAAACTATTTGATCTAGGTGTAGTTCCTGTTGTAATTATCCTTGCTTATACTCGTTCAGTACACCAGAAGCGGGACCCACATTTACAGTACTTCTCGATCCACTTTCGCCCCGGATAAACACAGTCGCCGCTACAATTTTCGAATGCTTCTTTTTACGCTCCGGAAAAGAGGGTTTGCGCAACGCGCAATAACATTTCTCCATGCAAAACAACTGGGAGAGAAGGTCCGGGGAAATTTTCTTTTTCCTTTATCTCAACCTTTAAATGTTTGCACAGTTTATGACCGCAGCAAAGGGGCTATTCAATCGATCGACGGACTCCAACGGAAAAAGCACACTTCCCAAAAATTTCGCCTCGGACAGCGTTACTAGCGCCGCCGTTATTACGCCGAAGAAGATGGTCACAGCCACTAGACGGCGGAAATTGACCGCCGAGCAGTCCGCGGAGCCTGAAGTTGGGACAAGCTCGATTGACAAAAGGACGATCAACGGAAAGCGCAAATCCGAGCCAAACACCACCTCCTCCTCCAAGACGCAGGACAACAGCAAACGGCGAAAGCGGGGCAGCAGCAGTCTAGAGGACGTGCAGGAATCGGAGGACGACGAGATGGCTACGACGACGACAGCGACGACGACTACTAGCAATAAGAAGGCGAAGATGGTGGAGGATAGTGATAGTGAGGTTCAGGAGGAGACGCCACTTGCTGTTGCTGCTCCCCCGGCCGCCAAAAAGAAGCATTTCCGATTCGATAGCGAAGAGCCGGAAGTGCCTGAGATGGAGGAGGAAGTTGCGGAGACGCCACAGGGCATGGATGCGGATGAGGAGGAGGAGGAGGATAGCAGTGATGACGAGGCTCCCGAGGCTGTTGATAACTCCGCGCAACTGTCCAAGATTCGGATGGAGGCGAAGAGACAGGAGAGGGCTAAACAAATGTTCGTATCTTCTTTCATGTAATCTCCATGGCACTTGAAACTCATCACTGACTATGGCACAGAGAGGAGCAATTGAAACGAGACAAGAGAAAACAACTCGACGATCTGCGCAAGCTCCAGGCGAAGTCGGCCAACAAGAAACGAGAGGCCGAGGATCAGCTATCAGAAAGCACCGAGACCCTTCAGGGTACCACGACAGAAAGTGCCCGGAGGTCTGCGCTCCCCGCTCTCCTCCCGGACGATATCCTGAATGCCGCCCCCGACGTTCGCCCCCCGACCCCTCCCGCCGAAGAGATGGAGATTGTGCGACCCAAGCCCACCAAACTGAGGTTCCTGGACAAGAAGGAGAAGGCCCCGAAGGATTTGCAGATGGGCGACGTCACGATCCGTGTGCTGGATGGAGATGTATCACGGAAGAAGTCGAAGACTGCACTTCCACCCAAGTCCTCGAAGAGCAGCCAGAACGCGAGACAAGCCTGGTTGAGTGCCGCTCGCAGTACGGCCAAAGTCAACGGGATGAGAAGAACGGCTGGCGGTTCCTCGGGGTTTGTGCGCAAATAGCAGGTCTTTGGCGCACGTAACTCCGTCTCGTTTTAGGGAATTTTTTTAATGAAATCAAAAGTATATCCTGTATCTATTTCCTGTCTACATGTTGGCTTGAGCTCGGGTCTCCAGCGATGACTTCCGGGCGCTTTATATTTCTTCGCATAGTCCATATTGAGTCGAGGCTCTCGGATCTTCATGCAAGACAGAGTCTACGAAGGGTTTCTAGCTCTTAACTCGGAATGATGCCACATAAGAAATGCTCCATCATCCACGATATGCGCAGTCCCGATCTGCAGGTCAAGCTCGACGAAGCTGCCCGAACCCCACCTCGTAATGTATGCTTTCTTTTTCTTTTCTTTTCTTTTCTTTTTCTTTTTCGCTTCATTGCAGGGTATAATTGCTTTTGACAAGACGCGAACATATGACCGTTGACTGCAGACCTCCAGTTACTAGTCTTCTTACTCAAGAATCGGCAGGACTGCGTTGGCGAAGCGAGGTGTCGAAGCTGAGGGGAAGAAATGGCAGTGCTGGGCGGGCGCACGTGCGGAGCAGGAGGAAGGAAAGGCAAAGAAAGGAAAGGAGGAAGCTTGCCCGGTGGACTTCCAGTTGGAGCTAAGTTACTGCCATCCCATCCCGTCCTCAGACTTCATTTTCTCTTTTCTCTCCCTTCACAACGGCCTCCCCACCATCCTCGGTGACGTGCCTGCCTCCCGATTGTTGCTCAATTCAACAGAATCTGCTCTGTGCAGCATTCTGAATTTCCTCCTCAATTACCCACCATGGTTTCCATCACAGAGTCTTCCCCCCTCCTCCCCCAACATCAGCCGCCTTCCTCCACCAATACGTCACCGCGAGGAAACCGAGCTCCTCGAACGGTGACATTCAACCCATTGGCCACTGTCAGCACATATCACGATACTACCGCCGCAGACCCGACCTTCAGACCGCTTCATTCTGGTTCTTACCCTGCATCCAATTCTCAGAGCGCTGGCCCACCCCGACCGACCGGCTTGTCCGCCTTAAATAGCAAGCTCCGCCGCCGCAATAGCCATGGAGCACCTTACAGCACCGCCGGTGCCCCGTTCGCGACAGCCCCCAAGGTCGGACCGCAGCGAACGACAAAGAACGCACAGAAGCTTAAATTACTGCCCGATCCCGTGACCGAAGAAGAACTCGCCGACGGCGACTTTCCATCCGATGTCTACTCGCAGATCGCCCGCATCAAAGAACCGACCGCCCGCAGTCACGCTGCAAGTCTGGGAAAGGCGGATCGAGAGCGACTGCCCCGCGTCACAGCCTACTGCACGGCCAATTCGTATCGTCTGGAGGGGGTGGTGCGGTTTCTCAAGTCCCGCGCAAAGACCCGCGGAGCCAACCCGAAGCTCTACGATGAGTGCGTATACTCGCCATATGACTACGACTATGAAGCAAAGCAGCGAGGCACATGGAATCTTCCTAGCAACGGGTTGCATTCGCCGCAATCCCAAACCCCGATACGTCCTACTGGAGAACGCCGGTACTCGGATAGTGTAGTGGAAGTGCAAGACAACATCAATACCCGACGGGAAGATCTTATCGACCTGAGAGATTCGGAATCGCACCATCCACAAGATGACCATGAGAGCGCCGTGGTCGATTCCACCGCATCGGCATCCCAAATAGAAGCTGCCCCTGACTTCGACACCAAAGTCCACACCCCGGAGGTGTTCCTCTTCGACTACGGCACCGTGGTTATTTGGGGCATGTCGCCCGCGCACGAGTCACGATTTTTATCCGATATCTCCAAATTTGCAACCTCCATTCTGAGTCCCGAAGACACGCAGGTCGAGAACTTCAACTTCTATTATGCGCGCGAATACCAAGCCCGGATCTACAACGATTTCATCTCCCTCCGTGACCCGCGGAATTACATGATCAAGCTCGCCATCTCCCATGCTCTCGCCCAGTCCGTCAAGACATCCCTGTTCGAAGATCTCGTCTCCGAGACGATCTCCAACACCGCACCACTCCCGGCCCAGATCGCCCAGACCGGCAGCGTAAATCTCACTCGGCGCCAGATCAACATGCAGGTCGGAGAGCTCTTCATCCTGCGAATCAACATCCACCTTCAAGGCTCCGTCCTCGACAGTCCGGAACTGATGTGGGCAGAGCCCCAACTGGAGCCTGTGTACCAGGCCGTGCGGAGTTACCTTGAGATGGACCAGCGAGTGAGTCTCTTGACGGAGCGGTTAGACGTCATTGCGGATCTGCTTGCCGTTCTGAAGGATCAATTAACTCACCGCCATGGTGAGTATCTCGAATGGATCGGTACGTCTCCCTCTCTTGGTTCTGCGGTTGTATACCTCTCTAATTCAATTCCTTTTTTCCAGTTATCGTTCTGATCGCCGCCGAAATCCTCGTCGCGGCCATTAATATTCTAGTCGACCTCTACGCCGGCGTGGAATAAAGCGTGTTTTCTGTTTTCTTAATCTTCCTCCGGCGTCAGGAACACGGCTTCCCTTTTCTTCTGGGCGATCTTCATTGTTTCGATAACCAAGATTTTCCTGATTGCTTATTGCTTCGCTCTCATCTCATTGGAATCCCAAGGGACTTCATGACCGGCATTTTTTCTACCGTTCCAGGCGGACTTTTTCTTTGTTGGTGTGTCTTGCTTTAGGCGCTACAGGGGTTTCGCGAAGAGGGGGGATACGATTGGGGACATGTGTTGTAATCCTGATTTCTTTGAGCTTGTTCTTCCTTACTACAGGGAGGGGAGTCAGTCAAAGTTCTTGCATCATATCGGAAATTATGTTTTCTATGCATAGCCCGGGGCCTTTAACCAGCGTTCCTTGCTTTAGTTGTGTTTTGTGTGTTGTGTCTATTGTTTGCGACAATCAAAGTGAATTGATTGACCCTTGTTGTCTAGTAGATTGTTGGTGAGTCGGAATGGTGACTGTACGCTGTACTGTGTGATGTTGTTCTTGTGGGGATGGGATGGGCTCACTGTTGGAGTTGATGTTGTGCTCAGCTCACTGCACCTCACTGACTCGGGAGTATTGAGTGCCTTCCAAGTTTGGTAGGTGTAGTAGCTAGCCTGCTGGAGGGTGGAAGCCTCTCGCCCGTGGGCATGGCTATTCAGGGCACCTGGACCTACTTCCAGCGGAGTCAAAGTCCGCCAGCTGCCCGAGCCCATACGTACTCCTCTGTCAACCTTATATTTGTAAAACAAAGTAATCACATGACCGTTGTCAATTTACACTCGAATCCAATCCGAGACAAGATGGTTACTTCATGCGCTTGTGGTGGATTAATCCACCCGGTCTCTAGAAATTATGGCACACATCCAGCAAACGGTGAGACAAGAGAAGTATGCACCCCCCCACAAAGGAAGAAAGAGGATTGCCTCGAGGCAAGAAGCGGATAAGGTAAGTAGGTGGATAGGCAAAATAGGTAAGAGGTTAAGCATCCGACACAGAAGGTAAAAACAACCCAACACGAAAAAAAAAAGCTCCAGTTTCCCCAATTCTAAAACCTATTGGTTTCGCGCAAGTTTAACACTCACAAAGCAAATAAAAACAGTTTTCAGGTCACCAGTCAGTCAAGAAGAGAAGAAGATATAGCAAGCCATGGATGATGGTCTTTTGAAGTTTGTTTTGAGATTTGTCTCCCGCTCCGTAGCCCTTGTTTATACAATTAGAGAAAAGGGGAGGTGGGGAGATGGAGATACTCGAGACCCAGAAAGATAAGGAAATTGTGAAGATTAATTTGAGTTGAAGAAGATGTCGCATAGCTTGTCCCTAGCTCTCCTCCTTCGGTTCCTTGACATCCACATCCATCGGCGTCGAGGAGGGTTCCACTGATGCGTCACCAGCCTCGTTCTCATTCTCCTCTCCCTCAGCTGCGGCGTCGTCATCATCGTTATCCGCGGCAGCGGCGGCAGCGTTAGAGGCTCGACGGGTTCTCGAGCCGGATTCCGGATTCTGACTCGTGCCGCGCTCATCGGATTCTGGGTGCTGGCCGGCCCCAAGCCGAAACGTGGAGCTCAGATCGTCCTGGGACGGGGCGGGGGCCAGCCGGGGCAGGGTGCCGTTGTTATCGGTGTTGTTGTCGCCGTTGTCGGCAGCATTGTTACTGGCAGCTCCAGCGGCGGCGGTGCTGCCTTCATCGTCGGCGCCGACGCCGTCGGGGAGGTTGGATTTTCGGGATCGTTTGACGCGGAGAGGTCGTTCTTGGGGCTATTACAGAGCGGATTCAGTCAATTGTCTTGTTGGTGCACACACTGACCCAGCATCGAGTCTTCTTTGCACGGCAGCCCGTCAAAGTGAAGCCACCGCCCCAAAAGAGGAAAAAGAAAGAAGGATAAAACTCACAGTAGGAGGCTGCTCATCTGAACTCCCCTCCGTCTCATCATCCAGATACGCGCCGCCACCGCCGCCAGCGGCCCCATTCTTACCCTCCGACGATGCGGCCAGCCCATTCAACGCCGAGGCGTTGCTCATCAGCGCGACGGCGCGGGCCCGGAGTTCCGGGTTGGCGGCGGCCCCTGCCTGCGAGGACGCCTCCTCGGTCATGCCGGTGACCTTGGCCAGGCGCTCGAGCAAGATGCACGACTCCAGGCGCATCTTCTGGATGTACTGCCAGCCGCGCCGGTTGCGGACGCGCATCTGTTCGTTCTCTTCCTCGATCTCGTTGAGGCGCTTCTTCAGGGCAAGGCATTTGCGCTTGTAGGCGTTCTCGACGCTGGGGGGGTTGGTGGTGGCCGCTGAGGGCCGGATTGTGGTGGATGTCGTGTCTTCCATGGTGAAGTGACTGAAATAAGCGGCTGGGAGGTGATTTGGGAGGTGATGACGAGAGAGGTTGATTGCGGGTGGTTGTCGGGACGGAGATGCTTCTGTAGGCTGTACGGGACAGTGGATGTCGGAGACTGGATCGCTGAGAAATTTCGGTGATAGTGGAATTGGATAATAAAGTTGCTGGAGGCGGTGTCGCTTTAGTCGGAGGTAATAGTCAAGAAGATTGACAAAGTCTGGTCAAGGGGCTCCGGAAGCCGCTGAATGTGTTCCTGGCAATGCGAATCCGATGGCTTCGATCTCTCTGCCCTGATGGCGCGAAACAATTAACGTGTGTTGCTGAGGATGGTGGGCCAATGAAGTGAGAAGTGCTGATTTTTGCAGTACCACACAAAGCCGATCCGAGCGAGAGATTCCACGGAAAAGAAGATGGAATAGAGCTGGCAATGGACGAGGTCGAGAGCTGAGGACGAAGCGAAAGGAAGAGGAAGTTGAGATCGCCGCGGTAATTCTGCCGGCCGACAGTCCAAAGCGGTCAGCGTTGACTATCTACGGACTACTATTTCACCTGTACATTCATTCCTATCGCAGGACCACTCCTTTGTCAAACGAGATTCCATTATCCACCGAACTCCTAACTATGATGAAATTACATACAAACAAATCCACTCTATTCATCAGAATACATTACGACCAACACCATCAATGTCCACCAGTCGTCGGCAATCCACAGAACACCTTGAATGAATCATAACTGCATCCAGCGTCAGCCCTTGAGCTCCGAGACCAACAAAGGAGGATACTCACATCAACCACTGGAATCCAGTCAAAGTACCGAGCATGACAATTCTGACCGGCAAGCCATTCCACAAGCCGGAGAATCCGATGTTGCTATAGATGCGCGACACGGCCGTCATCGCGCCCTCACCAGCTACAGAGTTATACCACGTTAGCCCTGAGTATTCACGACCCACAGCAAAGGCCCATAATCTCAGAGATGGGGCAAACAAGAGCTTACCTTTCCGATCCGCATTTAGCTTACTGACCATCACATCCGCGGGATGACTGACGATCGCGCAGAAGATGCCCGCGATGTACCCGCCCAGGAAACTGACCCCGGTCTGCTGCAGCCCGGAGCACTGCTCCTTGGGCTTGCCGATCGTCTTGTAGAGCATACTGACGGTCTCCTCGAAGGTGGCGAACTTGGTCATCGTGTAGGGGATCTGTCGCGCCCACAGCGGATACAGGCCCTTGTACAGGCCAGCCATGCCCTCCTGGGCGGTGATTTTGCCCCAGCCCTCGCGCAGGCTGTGCGCGAACGGCGGCAGGGTGGTCTGCATGCGCACCTTGATCGCCTCCATCGGGCACAGCATCATGTCCGCGAAGAACTCGGCCGAGGCGCTGGCGCCCAGGTAGACGACGGTGCGGTTGGTGTTGGGGAAGAGCCGGTCGCCGTACAGGTACTTGAAGTACTCGTAGAAGCCGTACTTGCCGGCACCCTGCAGCGAGTAGCCCAGGAAGGTCGGCGTCCAGCCGAAGAAGACCCCGCGCACGCCTTCCTTGGCCATGATCGAGCGCCATGCCGAGAGGTTGGAGGTGTAGATCTTCGGGTCGACCTGGCGGCGACATTTGACCAGGTCGAGCGGAGTCACGGCGGTGTGGGTTGGGCCTGTAGTAGTAATTGTGTCAAGATGTGTTCTCAAGAATGCCCTTGGAGAGGCGACTCGGATACGGTTTACTCACCACAAGCTACAGAGCAGACGAACAAGTTAGCTTCCTTGCGAGGATCAAGCCGAGGATGGGGGAAACCTACCGATAATGCCACCCAGCGTACAGCTAGCGAAATACTTGGCCGAATTGGGCTCAATCTTCCCAAAGGGAAGTTTGCGGTCTTGCGTAGCCATTGACATGATTGTATGCGGTTTATGAGGAAGGTAGGTGAGTGAGTGATCGAGGTGAGCAACGTGAGTGAGTGATAAACGTTCGTTTTATCTACAAAAGCACCAAACCAACTCCAGAGAGGGGGAGGGGAAAGAGAAACAAGCAGCAATCGAGACAGGGTATCAAGTCTGGAGAACGATTTTCTCATTGAAAGGAGGACTAGCTGACTTATAAGCTCATGCAGGCCAGAACCGGCTCCTAAAGATAGATACCTGGACTGTGGAGGGTAACATGTCGTCAGTGCAGCCAGCAGTGAAGTCAGTCGAATCAGGCACTGACTGCATTGACTGACTGCTGTAACCAAATCGGCTAAACCGGCATGGCGACGGCTTATCCTGTGCGCTGGAACCATCCGAGCAGCCGAGTGATAGTTTAGTTGTTAGTCCCTGAATTGGCATCGAATTGACTTGCCAGATTTTCATAGCCCATTCTTCTTCGGCTCTTCGTTGGTTGTTCACCCAATGTCTGCGTGGTTGCGGGATCTATGGTCATGACGTCAGTCGCTACAGTTGAGATAACAGAGTTATCCGTGGCTTGCCGGAAGGGGAACATTCCCCTCGTCTACTACGTACATACAGTATCTATCCACTCAGGGTCTGAGAAGTTGTATGCTCAAGATATAATTTGATGTAATCATTGATACACCTTGATCTGAGAGGAGAGTTAATACATCACAAGCTATTTGTACATCCAGCAGCCACTCTGGCAGAAGAAGTATACAAAATTTCATCCCTAAAACTCTAGTAAATCCAATTGGAAGGATTGACCATCAGTCCTTCACAAATACTCCAGAGCAAGACGCGGCCCACTACTCGGCGCAAAAGATCCAAACATCAAAGGCATCATGCCTTGAACCCCCTCACCAGCAAGTACAAGGGCCAACTTGATCCCGACCTCGGAACCCTTTTCCGCCAGCGCCCGCCGGATCTGCTGGGCCTGGGCTGGCGTCGCATGTCCGCACGTCAAGATATACCACAGAGGCCACATCATATGGTAGACATTGAAGGCCCGAATCTGCGATGCCCCCTGCGAAGCCAATGGGTTGCCCAGCTGATCGATCGCCCCGAACGAGAACGGGATCGCACGGCACGTATCGCCAATTAAGCTTCGGATCAACCGTGATCCCTCGGCTTCCTGTCGGACGGCTTCTCGCTGGATGCCGCTCGAAGGCACAAGCGAGGTCAACGTCTGGACGAATTCGAGGATCGTTACCTGTAGCAATATGCGAAGGGCATGATAGTAGGACCAGATCGACGCCGAGAATTGCCCTTGGTAGGTCAAGACATCCTCGCCGGTATGCGACCGGCAAGCGTGAGGGAGCCAGCTGGTCGGCAGGCTTCGACTCCACTCTGCTAATTCGGAGTCCAGGGCCCTATAAATCTGTATCCTGGAGGCAAGAGTGGTGATGACTCCAGGATCGGTGGTGTCTGAAGTCAAGGGATTCTCGAGGGACATTGGATCAAGCTCGTTCACCACCATTATCAGCCGTTGTAAAGGATCGGCAGGATCAAGACGCATGACGAGATCATGAGTACTGAAGCGTGGCTTCTGCCGCAAAAGTAAAGCTTCAATGC
This sequence comes from Aspergillus brunneoviolaceus CBS 621.78, assembly GCF_003184695.1. Lineage (NCBI taxonomy): Eukaryota > Fungi > Ascomycota > Eurotiomycetes > Eurotiales > Aspergillaceae > Aspergillus > Aspergillus brunneoviolaceus. The sequence goes on from NW_020290802.1 coordinate 143,894, forward strand.
GCTGCAAATCGTACAGTGGTCAGCATGGCCCCTGGAGGCTGAAAACCACTGATTGGAAGGGTAGATGCACGGGGTGTATGTAAGCCTACCGTGTGAACATATGCAAACTTAAACATATCTAGCCCCTGCTCGTTGAGTAGACTCTCGCCCCTCAGCTTCATAAGGGCTTCAAAGCCCACAGTGTGGGAGCTCGCAAGCCCATTCCGCTCGCCTGAGATATCTTCAAAGAGTGCGAGAATGACCACGGCTGCAAAGGTATCGTCCTTGACCCGTTCGATCGGCGAGTCCAACGCCTGACGCAGTCTTTGCGCCGCCAGAGCAACCCGGTGTCTCGCTTGTGTGACCAGCGAGGGCGCCTTGACCTGATTACCCAAGGTGAGCAAGGCTGCAGCGTCAACCGCGAGACGCAGACACGAAGACGCTGGCTCCACGGCGCCTAGCCCTCGATGACAGCCCGCATACAACCTCGGGATAAATCCCAGGTGACTGCCACCTTCAGGCTTGTCACAAGCAGTATATTGGTCAAAGAACAAGCATACTGCCCGTTCCTTCCATGGCGACTCAGGGTTCTGATATATGGACAGAGAAGACATGCGTTGGGTACCATCGGGAACTCTCTCTCGAACGCCATGGGCGGGACAAGGCTTGTTGCCCTTCCTACTTCCTTTGACCTGGCCCGTCTCGATCTTGAAGATCGTGTCTGGTCGGTACCCCGGGCATGATTCTCCGTAGACAGCGCAGTTGCGGCATCCAGGATGCGCCTCGTCACACTAGGAGCTGCTTAGCTACAATCGCATCCAACCAGGTAATGATTAAGACTAGCCACCAGATAGCTTATACCACCAATACGAGTGGACATCGGGTGGATTTGCTGGCTGTCGTCCTACCTTTATCTTCCGTTTGCGACACAGGTAGCAACCTGTACTAGGTTTGCCCCCGTATACCATAATCGACTAGTTTTGAGGGGCCGGGCCCATGTGAAAAGCAGGGTACAACTGGCAGGCTTCATACGTCGATGGTGCATGGAAGTGGAAGGATTGAGGATCGTCCAGCCATGCAGCCCGCAGTTTCGGCCAGATTCAGAGCCTATACTTGTTGCGCAGACAAAAGAGGTGTGACTAGCGCCAATGATGAAGATGTTGTGGAAGGGCCGCAGCCTTCTGCTCAAAGGATCCCTGCCTCTAACTAGTAGAGTGAGTCAGGTGACCACATCAACTTTGACAAATGGATCAAGTACTCCGTACTGTACTCTCTCAACTGAGACAAGACCAAGACATTACACTTAGGATGGATCCACAACACTGGCACATAGGATTAAATCTTCTGTAGATCTGAATACATCTTCCCAAGAGAGGTATCGTCTAACCCTCGTATGATACTAACACACAAAGCACATATAGAAAGCATGGGACACCCCTGGGGTTATTCCTCTCTGATACTCCAGCAGCACAAGAAAAACCCCAACTGCCACTTATTTAACTCCACACCACGTTTCCAGCGGGCTTGAAGAAGAGAAAAGTCACAATTCAAACAAAATGTCCTACCCAACACCCAAAATGCATATATGGAAGAAGAACCAGGCACAATCGGCCCTGTTCCGAAACCAGTCATGTTGCCTACATTCCACTGGAGCCAATCAAGGGACAGAGGTGACGGCGCTTGAGATCATTGAAAGTTGGAGAATAAGGCGTCCTCATAATATCGATTGTACGGCTCATCTTGCCATCAAGACAAGGGAGCATCCACCATTGAATGATCGTTATCACTGCTTATGGGCAGCGTGGGATGGGGGTCAGAAAAGCGTTCTCGGTGTCGATTTTCAACTGGGCTCATGAAAGGCCCTGGCGTGCTGGCAGTGCTTTCGATTGCGGCTTCGTCCCCGCTATCTTCGGGCGGCGCCGAGAAATTCCATACCTAGGAATGCCATTAGATTCTGTTCTTACCAGTTCGGAGTAACAAAAGGGGCGCTTACCTCCATGACCGTCCGCCCTGACCTATTCGCCATTATGACTGCTTTCTCCGCCTCAAATGCTACTCTCCAGACAGCCTCGGCCGGGGTAGATAGTTCCCGCAGTAGTTGACCAGTCTCCAAGCTCCAGATCTTGACACGTCCGTCACTGCCACCGCTAACGATACGAGAGCTGTCAAACTGCAGGCTTGTCACACTGTTGTCATGCGCTGCCAGCCGATGAATGGGTGTATTCGTAACCAGCGACCATATCCGGATTGCGCCGTCGGAGCCTCCAGTAACCAGCGTATCGCCACGCATCTGTAATTGTCCAACCAGAGACGTGTGGCCCTGCAAGATGCCATTACATTGTCCGGTTTCGGGGTCCCACATGCGTACGGTAGTATCCAGACTACCTGTTGCGATGCGCTTGCCATCAAAGGCGACCGCATATATCTGGCTAAAATGACCTGACAAAGTCCTCAGGCACCGTCCCTCAGATATGCTCCAGATTCGTGCCGTGGTATCGTAGCTGCCGGAAACGACAAGATCGCCATGTATGGCTAGGCAACGAACACTTGCCTGGTGTCCGACCAAAACGTTCTTGCAAGTGCCTGTGGAGAGATCCCAGATCCGCAGGGTCGTGTCTCGTGAGCCGGAAATAGCCGTGTTCTTGTCAGACATTTTCAAACAGCGCACTGTGGACGTGTGGCCACGCAATAGGTATATTGCAGCCCTAACGCAGACAAACCATTAGTATTGAAATAATCCATGATCTGCTCGGAAATTGCTTTGTGGTCGGCTTACCCTGTGGCCATGTTCCACACCCGGACTTCTCGATCGCACCCACCACTTACAAGAATATCATCCCATGGGACCATAGCCCAGACGCCCATTACATGGCCTTGAAGGGTTTTCTGGTTGTCTCCATTGGTATCATACACATGAATCTTGGCATTGTCGAGCGCAACCACGATATATTTCGAAGTCAAGTGGAGGCTCGTAACCACTCCCTGATCAGGGCTCATATGTCTTTGCGTGCAGCGCCCGCCTTTATTCCAAGCCGATTCAACCATGTATCTCTGTTTGAAATGCGATCTGTATGATACGGGTCGGACCCGCCGTCTCCGGGACGAGTAGCTCGATGAGGAGAGCCAGTCTCCAGATAAGGAACGTGGGAGTCCCGGAAAGCCGTCCCGAGAATGGAGGCTGGACACCGTGGACGTGCTCTGCAACGCGCTCAGCGAATGAGTGGGAGATACAGCATGGAGAGGCTGGCCGTCAGCAGGGTCCACAATGTCTCGATCGTCATCTGAAGGTCGTTGGTAGGCATATGAATGCTTCTCGCACAGGTTCATCCAGGTGATGTCATCGTTTAATAGTTCGCGCCATCTTTTCGAAACTTGTGATGCTCTTGCTAGCGTCTTCGGATCATCGATAAACGAGAGAACCTAATGAAATTGAGTTACACGGGTCAGCAGGGTCACAGCGGCTAAACAAGAGCTCGGGAAGATGGCCACATACCCGCAAACATAGTTCGTTCGGGAAAACCTGGAAGGGGTCTTTCCTTAATCGGGGAACAACGAAACTCCAGACAAAGCTGAGCTGCTGAGGATCACATAGACCGAGAAGTCCTTCGAGGAATTTTTGCTTCTTGGCGTTGGTTAAAGAGGCGAAGTGCATCTGAGTATTCAACAAAACATCTTCATCCTCTTCTACGGTCGTCGGCCAAGTCGGTGATCTTTGGTGAGGGGTCGGACTCGGAGCTGGAGTAGGGGGGGATTCAGGCGCCGCAGGTAGAAGGTTTGCTGGGATCGGAGGGCCAGGCTTGGTTGAGGAAAGCGATCTCGAATGTGTACTAGAGATGGAAGGAACTGCATTCTTGGCTATGCAAGACCGATTATGCGCCGTTGCCATCTCGTCAGAAACACTGTGCGGACTTATGATTCCGTCATCTGCTAAATCTTGAGTGCTCATGGCGTGCCGCGCTCGATAGCGGCTATATCATCAAGTGATTTGCGCGGGCCACCAAGCTTGATTGTCGCACGTCGATTGTAACAAGCCCAGACTAACCTCCTGAGACTTCAACACATTCGCGGTAAGATAGCGTTGATTGGTGTCGAGTGAGAAGAACGAGAGACAATGTTGGAGAGTTGGGAGATGGAGATGAGTGTATAAGGAGACGGGGTGGGAGGGAGGAGCGAGGGAGGAGCGAAGGAGGGAGCGAGCGTAAAGGGCAAAAGAGAGAAAGATAAGACGGGGGAGGTGGGTGCTCTCCGGCGGTAGTGATTGTGAGGAGAGGAGGGAGGGCTGACGATACGGAGTCAACGGGGAATAGGGGGGGTGGCAGGACCAGCAGATATCAAAGTAGTGACGGGCGAGAATGTTTTATATGATAGAGAATGGCAGGGCAATGGGATGGATAAAAATAACCGAAAGAAAATAGAACCAGAAAAGAAAAAGTTTAAAATGAAGACTGGAGATCCGATATCCCGCGCAGAGACAGCGGCAACAGTCGCAGGCGAACGTTGAATGGAAAGTGGAACAGAGAGAGCTTGGAGACTGGAGAGGGGGAGAAAGACAGAGAGAGAGAGAGAGACAAGATTATTACGCTTGACCTTTTCCCGCCGACGACGCCATCCAGAAAGAAACTGGGTCTGCAAGTCAGAAACGGGGGTGGTGGGGACGTGTGGACGAGACTAGACCAGACTAGACACAGACAGAGACCGATAGACTCGACAGAGAGATAGAGAGTCCCAGGCTGGGAGACAAGTCAAGACAAGACAAGAGACAAGAGAAGACGATAGGAAAGAGAGGGGGGAGGAAGAGGGAGCGGGGGGTGGGGGTGAGGGTTCAGTGGATGAAAGACTGTAGCACTGTACAGTACGTAGGTAGTCTAGCGGAGGAGGAGGAAGATGGAATGAAGCAGGACAGGACAGACAAAACAGGAGCGGACCTACAGGACCTACAGGAGCAGCAACGCTAAAAGCAGAGTCAGTCTACTGTAGGCACTAAGCACTAACTTACGGGCTGGCAGGACTGGGGCTGGGGCTGGCTGGAATCATGCGATGTCGTAAGACGGTAAGAGAGACTTCGAAAGAGGGTCAGGTGCAGTCCCTGAAAGGTTTAGTGTGGTTCAGGGAGGGCCCGAAGCCGCCAAGCCACTCATTGAACTCATTGAATTCGACATACAATCCATGAGACAAGTACCGGTAAGATACTGCAGTGCTGTACCTACATGCATGCACATAACTGTTTTCCCTCCTCCCTCCCTCCCACTCTCTATCCCTCTCTTCATCCCTCTCCTCCAGGCTCCTCCTCCCTTCTTCCTTGAACAGTACTCGGAATCCCGCTCCCTGCCTTCTTCTCCTCTTCTCTACCCTCCTCTCGTATCCCCCTGCTTGTTCAAAATCTTCTACTCCTCCTTTCCACTCGTCGCTCCTACATGCGCCTGACCTGTAGGATGTGGACCCCTGCTTTTCTCCACCCTCCTTCCATGCATGCGACACATCAGCGACCAGAAGATTAGTTATGCGATCACAAGCTCCCACACTGGCAATTTTCAAAGGAAAATAAATAGACAAATAAATAAAACATAAATAAAACCCCGCCACCAATGAGAGACGACCTCCGATGGCCTCTGAGGTCGTGCGTGCCCTATGCACCATCTGTCGTCAGAGGCAAATGAGAACAAGATGAAGAAGCTTCTCCAGGTACTGCACATAAGTCCTACAATCTCCGAAACAAGGCCAACTCCTTCCAGAGTCAACGCGGAGAGATAACTAAGCTTACCCCTGTCCGATTACAAATCTGCCCTCCTCACGTCCCCTCCCCCCCCGCGCGCAGAGAATGCGACCTAGGAGCGCTAGTTGTCGGAATAAAGGGCGCCTGACCAGAGATATGGTTCTTCCGAGTCCCTGGATGGGAGTCGGCAGGATCTGTCCGACAACCGTGGAATCGGGGCAAATCCAAGACGATTTCAAGCTTGCCGTCGTTATGCGGGGAAAGGAGTGATCGTGGTTCCCGTTTTCCGGGGACCCCCTCCTTTTCCCCTCCATAGTTCCTGGGTCAATCTGTATACGTAATCATGACTGGTACTACCAGCTCATACATATGCAGGATTAATAACTTGAACTTGTCACAAAAAAATGTATACAAAGTGAAGTCTCCCCAATGCATGGTAAAAATAGGAAGCAGAAAATCGCAGCACCGTTTCTATCCCAAGATTTATATCACAAGCAGATTATAGCGTCAAACAAGCGTATTAATCCTAGTCACGATGTGGTCTATAATACAAGACAGTCCCCCTGAGAGCAACGGGAGGGGAAGTGTTGTTTCCGCAGCGACGTCCTTTGATGATTATGCACTCGTGGATCGATAAAGTCGAACAAGGGTAGAATCCAAAATAAGATTAGTCAACAAGGCGCAGAATGAACCGCCTCGTAACGACCTTTGAGACTAGTGAGCATGGCCTAATTGCAGGAATAATGGCAAGATCATGCCAACGACAGAAGCAATAAGATCTCTCATAGACTTATCGTGCTTCGCTGGGAGATCCCGAGGATCACCATACCCATTTGCGGGAGATTCACGGGAGGTGTTGGGACTATTTTCTTGCATCGTATGCATGGCGACATATCTGCAGAACAGTTAAATTTTTGATCTTGAGCGGGGCGCGTCTAAGGGAGAGCTCACAAGAAGGTACCGGCAGAGAACAGCAGCAGTACACCTGTCCTCCAACGCGTACTCATTTCGTCGCCGCTAGAGCCCGAACCCATGACTTGCACAAATAAGAAAGTCATCAAAGCTCCCAAGGGGGCTGCCAAACTAAAAACCAACAAATGAGCTCTGGCGGTGCGACTAGAGAGCCCCTGCTTGAGCAGCACAGAAGTGAGACCGAAGGAAGCCGGGGCCTTATGTACCATGATCGCAAGGAATATGATGAAGCTGAGTCCGGAGTCGGAACTAGAGGCACCCAGGGCGATTCCATCAGCGGCAGCATGGATGACGAGTCCGGTAGTCGTGGCGAAGCTGTGACTACTTTTGGGGACATTTCCAGCATCCAGGAGACCTCCTTCCCGCGACGGGGATGAATTCCGTCGCAACCCCGATCCCAGGTTGTCCAGTGATATGTGGTAGGGGGTTCTCTCCTGTTTGCTCGGCGACGCTAAAACAGGGAGCTTGTCAATAAGGTACATCAGTATGAAGCCACTGATGAGCGCGATTCCAATCCATGCGTGAGGCGAGCTCTCTTCCTCATGAGTTTTGTGTTCGGTGTCGCCTGATGTCTCTTCTTTCCGTTCATGTATCTGGTTTTGTTCATCGCGGGTGACACGTAGCGTAGGTGTAGTCGGCACGCTGTCAAAGTCCGGCGGGGGCACCTCCGCTGCATCTCCAAAACTCAAAATATCTCTCGGCTCGTAGATTTTGACTGCCGGCAATTTATGGATTGGCCAATTGACGGCTGTCGATGTCGACCGGGTGCTGATACCATTGCGGACGGCAGGCGAGCTCGCGCTATACAGGGTCTCCACCCCTTCTGGGATAATGACGATCAAGGATGTTCCAACCAATACTCCCATACCAATGGAGGATATTAGCCTCAGCTGGGAAGGGGAGAGTGTAAATGCAAGTGGTAATGAGCCCACAACAAAAGATCTGCCGGAGTCGAAGAGAAGCGGTTAGCGAGGGAGTTGTTTGTGACAGTGGACGATGCCTTCATTGAACGATGGATCCTCACGTAATTGCCATCACAATGCTCAGGGCGAGCAGAGTGAAAAGTCCCTCCATTGTTTCTTCGCCGGTCTAGAAGGTTTCAATCATGATGCCAATTGCGAAAATAATGTACTCGGCACGCCCCTGATCCTACGTCGGTGGCGCTGCGATGTGCGTAGACGCCCGACAACAAATTGTGCAGAACGTGAGGGGACAATGAGGATAATGAGGGAAGAAGAGGACAAGGTCCGAAAGAGCGGAGGGCTTTAGAAGTGTCTATCCAAGGCGGTCGGAGTAGACGAGAACTGAAAACGTGGCGGTGGACAGCTCTGGGTTAGGCCTAGTCTAAGTCTTAAGTCGACGGAGTTGATTATTGCGATCCGCTGCCGCAGTGGGCAAGTGGACAAAAGTTCAACAATAGAAACCTACGGGCTAGGAACAACGCCCGGGCCCAGTCAAGCGACACGGGAAGACCCACCGCTCAGGGATGGAATGACGGAATTGGAGACACCCATTTTACATGCAGTGAGTGCACTAATTATTTGTACTCCGTATAGGCATTCGGATCATAGATACAATCCTTTCCCAATCCTCATAAAGTCGCGCGTTCAGTGAGCTTTATTTCTGCCTTGCATACGCGATTGACTTGGGAGAACCAATCATTCCACTCGGGCCCTGCTTTGCCTCAAGCATCAATTTGGTTCATCTCATATCTCCCGCATGATTTCACCGAGTGTGCTTAGAAGAAGGCTCCAATGCCACCTTCTCCATCTCTTTGTTGGTAGTTCTCGAAGATATTGTTCCCAGCCCATCTCAGGGTAGACCAAGACTGGCCACCAAGATTGTATCGAGATCCTCCGCATCGACGACAGATTCTTGCCCCTCTCAGTAACACAAATACCAACCGCTTGTCCCAAAAGTCCGGCGTTTCTTTTCGAGTAACCACTGGCCGATGTCTTGAACCAGGTACAGAGAAACACGCACGCGCGAACTCAACAAGCTTGGGCAGAGTCTTGAGGGTAAGAATTGTTCTTAGCAACGGCATAATATGGGCTAGATTGACGGGGTGAGCCACCAACAAACGAGTTCCATCTCACATCTTGAGTCATTAAGCGGACGCGGCGATACCCAACATACTGGTTTTCAAGTGGGCAAAAGCTGGAGCCCAGAGGCTCTGTTCAACTCGAGACCCTGCAGTAATATCCTGCGCAATAGGGGCTGATATGCGCACACTCTTCAACATTGACTGGAGTTGCAAACATCTTTCGCAAATGAGCGACTCTACCACATATGTCGCAGCCCTGTCATCAGCGGTAAGGTGGTCAGCCGCGAGTGGGTGCTAACTCAAATATCTAGAAGGTGTCTCCGTCATACAATTTCAGAAACGAGCATTATGTCAAGCGTGTTGCTGATTGTATTATTACGAGAAAGATGCAGAGCTGCCGTAGATATACCAATAGTTCCAAGGCCTAGCAATGCGATTTGCTGAGGATTGTGAAGCGAAGACACTATCTTCCATAATCCTTGGATCAATCTTTCGTTATATTCTCATGGCTCATGTATTCTGTCAGTAGTCAGACCAACCATGAGGATGCAGACTGCTGATGAAGCAGCTTTCAGATGGTTTTCGCCAGCGCGATGGCATACATTGTAGTGCAAAAGTAGGAGCCGAGGTTATGCATGGTCAAGATGTAGAACATGGTGCTCATATGATAGGAAGGTACAGATTGCAACGAGGACATCAATCCCAGCACGTTGCACCACTTGATACACGAAGGTTTTCTTCACCTGTACAGCTGCCCCATAATCATAGTAATGGCAAAAGTAATCCTCATTCACTTCTTCAGCACAGCAGCCGAGCTCACTCTGGCCCTCGACGCGCTAAACCAGAAACGGTTATACCCAGCTCCGCCGCGCAACGCGATCGATTCGGGCAACACGCGCCGCCTTCGAAATGCAATTAATGAGAGAACGAGAGAGCCTACCGTAGCCTTCTTCCACCCATCTTCTTGAGCTCATCGCTTCCTCAAACCTTTCCTCAACTACAAGTCTGGCATCATGGCGAGCGACGGCGACTGTAATGAAGGCCCCTTCTCCCCTCTCCCTCTGCCACCCACTCTACTGACCACAAAAAACCCGCTTCTACAGGGACTTGCGACGCCAATGACGCCCTCCACCTGTCTTTAGTCCAACCTTCCGAAGATGCGAGACTCAAGTCTCTCTCCGACTTCCAACCTCAATTCACATACCCTTTCTTCGGCGATGAAGAGCAGATCTTCGGCTACAAGGGCCTGATTATCCGCTTGCGATTCGCCGCCCACGACCTCCGCCCGCATATTCACATATCCTACGACGAGAAGTTCAAGCCCGTGGGGGACATCGCCGCCGTCGATTTACTGAAGACTCTGAAGCCATGGATTCCTGAAGGTAAAGTGACATGCCATATCTCTGCCCCCTCCGGCATCTGCCGGATTCGTGGGCGTCATAGCTCTTTTGTTCTAACTTCAACTGTGTGGTTTCCCAGAGGCTTTCGTTGTACTCCCGGATTATGAGAAGGCTATCGTGGAGGACAAGGACGCCAAGGATTTTGTACCTCCAGGCAAACTAGTTCACAGCTACGTCACCCGACAGAGAACATATGAGGTCTGGGCAGGGTCTTTAGCCGATCCGGAGGTGCGACGACTGTTGGATCGCGCGCAAGTCTTTGTTTCACTCTTCATCGAAGCTGGAACGCCCATTGTCACGGATGATCCCGAATGGACGCTGGAAAGATGGACGGTCTACTTTGTGTACGTTTTGATTACCATCTTCATAACTGGTCCCCAGCATTCGCTTCTCATGCTAACAACGCTTTCAGCTATGAGAAGGTCAAGCCGCCAGTGCCCACTGCTTCACAGTATTCCATTGTCGGATATGCGACAACGTATCGTTGGTGGTATTACCAGAGAGACAAGACACAAAAGCCCGCCGTCCAAGATAGCCCTTTCCCTCCGGCTGAGGCGATCAGACCCGCTCAGCTTCCGTCGCGTTTGCGAATCGCTCAATTCCTCATACTTCCTCCTCACCAAGGCTCGGGCCACGGTATTCATCTGTATACGACTATCCACAGTGCCTGCATTAGCGACCCAACGATTTCCGAATTGACCGTTGAGGACCCGAATGAAGCCTTTGATGCCCTTCGCGATACCGCCGACTACCACATCCTTCGCCCAGAATTCCAGAAGCACAAGCTGAACATCAATCCAGACCCATATGGAGTACCGGCGAAGAAGCCCCGCCCTCGGCGCGTGCCCACATCCGCCCTGATTCCGACCAAGCTGCTCTCAGAGATCCGCTCCTCGTTCAAAATCGACTCCACTCAATTCGCTCATATTTCGGAAATGTATCTCTTGGGTCAGATCCCTCTTAAGAAGCGACTAGCTGGCGGAAGCAACATGGCCCGACTTCTGATCAAGAAGCACAATGCGGATGACCCCGATGATCGGCGGTACTACTGGTGGCGCATGCTCACCAAACAGCGTCTCTACAAACGCTCTCGGGACCTCTTGATCCAACTGGATCTGAGCGACCGCATTGAAAAGCTGGAGGAGACGGTCACCAATGTTGAGGAAGGTTATGAAGCGCTACTCAAAGCATTCAACGCTCGCGAAGAGGAGCTGAAAGCCAGAGAAGAAGAGCTGGGTGACGACGTCTTGGATGAGTCGGGTGAAGGCTCCAGGGTACAGCGCAATAAGCGAAAACTCACGGTGGAAGATGACGAGGACGACGAGGAGGAGGAGGACTCGCCTGTCAAGCGACCGAAGGCGTAGACAGCGTAGCGTTCGCGCACGACTGGTCCTTGATCGGTGAACCCGTGACCAGGTCAATGTACTAATAAGCTTTATGATCTCTCCGGAACCATTTCTGCAATGAGCCATGGCCGAATATATGATCTCTCATTCCGTACTACTGTAGGTGCATCATGTGCAGATCATGATCTGTAGCTAGGTGGAGGGGCCGAATCTAGCGTGTCCCCTGATTTCACCGTCTTAGAGGACCCAGGCCCATGGCTCACTCGACTACTCGTCGCAGTAAACGTGATGGTCGATAATCCGACAGTCGACGTAGCGAGCGTCTCCGAGGACATGCGGCGCTTACCATGCAGGCTTGGTATCTGATCACCATCTGGTCGGATCAGATCCTGCTGCGTTGCGCTCTGGATGTTCTCCGCCCCGATCAATTTCCCGACGCATGCAAGTGTCTGTCTTAAGTTCTGCAGTTCATCTTGCATGGCTCCGGGCAGAGAAGCCGCGTCCGAGCCCACCTGCATTCGACCGGGCTCTTCCGGCGGCATGTCTATGACGAAGAGTTCATTCTCGGGTTCCGGAGCTGGCGAATCAGCAGTAGGCTTCCTCTCCCACCAGCGATGCCATCGGAGCCGTCGTGCGGCAGCCTTGTAGGCCCGGCGAGCTTTCCTCTCTTCGCGCTGCGCTGCTCGGTCGACCCGGCGGCGTTGACAGTACATCGTGTTCAGACAGATCCGGTAGACCACGGCGCATACGGCAAGTAGGCAGGCGAGCACGACGAGCTTCGTGATGGACACCTGCTGCTTGTACTCGGAGATCTTCCTGAGCAAGCCGCAGCTCCGGTCGGAGTCTTCGGCCAGACATAGCGACCGAGTCATCTTGGTCGCGGCTGCATTGTCTACTACATGGGACATTTAGAATCCTGTCATGAGTGGTTGCTGGTACGGTGTGAAACTACTGACTGAGACGCGTTGGGAAGGAGTGGTCGATGCTATTGTGAGCAATAGGAGCCCCCTCGACTGTATAGTCGGTGATGAGGGAAAACATCATGAATGCTGACCATCGGGATACGGAGCCCAGAGTGGAGATGCGACGCCTGTCACTCATGATGTATATAGTTGAGTCCGAGAAAAACACTTTGGTTATATCTTCAATATATGAGGCTGTGTGAGAAATAATAAGCTATCCCATTGGTTATCTCAGGGAGCATAAGCATTGCAGTTGAGGAGAAAAGCGCATCCTTCGAATTGATTGTATTTGGGGGGAACAACAGACTAAAGACGACCGGACACAGACAATGGAACTAAGCCAGGGTCACTGGACTCTTAAGGAGATATGAGGGCTGGCCGGCCAATCGCGGGGCCATGTTTTTCCGGATTGGCCCGGGGCTGCGATCACCGCCACAGCATGGAAGCTCATGCGGAGCCTCTTCCAGCCCGCGCTCATTACCACATCTTAACTGTAATTCTTGCTTCAATATTCACATTGCGATCTTTGATTCCCACCATTTTCACACTCAAATCTAATCTGCCGGTCTCAGACATTTACAGACCATCGATTGAGCGCTTGCGCAAACGCGTACCACTCCACTTATCAAGTCAATATCCTACCTTGCTGAACAGTCTCCAGAGATGGTAAACCACTCCAGCCGCAATTGATCCTTTCTGTACTTTTGAACCCTGCTGACTCCGTGAATAGTTGCCTCTAGGTCTCCTGACGGCCGCGCAGGGCCACCCCATGCTCGTCGAACTCAAGAACGGCGAGACGCTCAATGGACATCTCGCCAACTGCGACAACTGGATGAACCTCATACTCAAGGAAGTTGTCCAGACGAGTCCCGAGGGAGACAAGTTCTTCCGCCTACCGGAAGTCTACGTCAGAGGAAACAACGTGAGTGCACCCACGGAAGGAGCCAAGCAGTGGCTCGGTTCCCCCGAGTCTTCAACATCTGACCGTTTCCCCCTCTTTCTCATAGATTAAATACCTACGCATCCCCGAAGAGATTGTGGAAATGGTGAAGGAACAACAGCAGAACCAGCCGCAGAACCGGAACCGTGGCCCACGCGAAGGTGGTCGGGGCGACAGAGGCCGTGGTGGTGGTCGGGGTCGTGGCCGCGGTCGGGGTCGGGGCGGCAACTAGAGATCTGATCCTAATTCCTTTTGTTTTTTTCACGAAAAGAATGAGAAGAGAGACATGAAAGATACCCCGGGGATTGAAAGTTGTTGTTAAAGCAGGTAGCTATCGCTAGGAGGAAGTCCGTTTGGCGGTTGACAGTCGAGCATGGCCTTGGCGTATCTGGTTGTATTTGTCAAATGGGAATTGCGCCGTCTGGGCGCTTCTGCTTCTTATTCAATTCTTTTCTGGTTCTGAGATTCAGGTTGTCTCAAAGTAATACATACCGAGTAGCAAAAAGTGAAGGCTTTGCTTCGTCCTGGTCTATCGCCATCCTTTATCATCATCCCCCATAATAATGCCCGATTAGCATTGGGATCACGTGCACTCCCGTAATTTGTTTCTCGATCTCGAGATGTCGACTGCGAACGCCTCTCCAAGCGCTCGCAATGCCACGAACGAATCTTGTTCTGGACGGACTGTGGTTTTGCCTGTGTCCATCGTTCAATTTCAATACCCTCCATAGGGCCAGAACTGCTCTACAAGGAGCCCGGCGGTTTTCTAGCCGAAATAATTCATCATTCGGTCCCCAAACGAATACACCAATTCGACAATACCTCAACAAACAACATCCCGACTCAAATGCCCCGAAGAAACATTTAGGCGATGGGCAAACACCTCGCTCAATCCCCGACCAAGCAACCTCTCAGCAGCATGGGGATGGTCATGACCAACAAGGAAGCGCAAGACGCTCAATAGACCTAACAACGACATATGCCGCCGATGACGCCCCAGAAACTCTCGCGGGGATAATGACGCAGAGCTTGGAAACCAGGCTGCAGGAGCTCACATCCCAAAACCCCCGGATCCAAAGTGCCACGCAGATACTGCGTATTCTCGTCCGTGACCGCCAGATACCCCCGCAGACGCGGCACTACAGAGCTCTCGTCCTCGCCCATTCCGATGCGATGCGCGGGTCAACAGATACGGTCCGCAGTTTACTAGCGGAGATGGAGGATAATGGGATACCGGCGGACTCGGGTACGCTGCACGCTGCTCTCCAGGTATGTACCGGCCAAATCCCCCACAAATCCAAGCAGGCCCCGTCTTGAATTCTGCGCTGACAGTCTTTGGTTTTGCGCTTAGGTATCTGCTGTCCACCCCGACTACATGCTGCGCCAAGACATAATACGCACACTTCGAGAACGATGGCTCCCGCTGAGTCCAATGGGGTGGCACTACGTGGTGGCTGGGCTGCTTCGAGAACACCAATTCGAATTGGCTCTGGATCATATCGATCAGATGAAGCGGAAGGGGGTGGGAATCGAGAGCTGGCTGTTCAACATGCTCGTCTACTATCTCTGTGAATACCAAGAGTTCGACGAGGTGCTCCGGTTGATGCGCTCTCGGACGGATCAACACCTCGACATGACACCCGAGCTGTGCCTGTATGTCTTGGATGTGGCCAGCGAGGCTTCTCACTACGAGACTACCTGGTTTATCTGGAGGGGCATGGTGGAGCTGCAGTACCTGCAGCCTCCGCACGAGATTTGCAGCAAGGTCTTGGCGGCTGCGGCGCGCACTGGAGACGTCGCCCTCGGGACATCTGTGATCCGCTTCCTTGTCGAGTCAGACATCCCCGTCACTCTTTCGGACTACGAAAGTATGGTGGAAGCCTATGTGGTGTCTGGGGACCTCTACGCCGGGTTTGAGGTTCTCTGCAAGATGCACAAAGCCGGCATCGCGCTGGAACGAAGCTCCACGCGGGCCGTGCTCGATTACATGATCCGAAAAGACACGGTCCCCCATGACGCGTGGGCCATGCTCAAGAAACTCAAAGCCGCGAATTTCGAGGTGCCCCTCGGCTGCGCCGCGGCGATCTTGGAGTTGTGCGAGCATGAGGCCCTCCACGATCCGTTCGCAGTCGAAGACGGTGTCGCGCTGTACAACGAACTGTACGATCTCTGCTCGGAGAAGGCCGACGTTTCCGTCTTCAACATGCTCATCAGCATGTGCCGCCGTGCAAGGGACAGTGACGCCGGCATGTTCGTGGTGCACGAGATGGCAGCGCTGGGCGTCGTCCCCGATGGGACCACCTTCGAGCACCTGACGATGATGTGTCTGGACGCGGACAATTTTGAGTCCGGGTATATGTACTTCCAGGACCTGCTGAACCGGGGATTCAATCCGAGCGCGGAGACCCGCGCCGCCATTCGGGAAGTCTGCTCTCACTCCCGGGATCCGTACGCGGTCCAGTTGAGACGCCATCCCCGGATCCAGGATGGCTCTGTCCAGTGCCTGGTGGATGAGCTAAACGCTGCCCATGAGTTTGGTGGTGGTGAGCGACAGCTGAGCCAAGAGCCCGCCGACGACGTGCCCTGGCGGGACTCCCCCAGATATCCCACCCTGACGTGGCGACCCTCCTTTGTCCGAGTGACCTGGTCGAAGAAGTCGAAGGAACTGTGGAAAAATGCGCGGCGGCAAGCGTCGAAGGAGGCGCGCAAGAGGAAGAGGAGGCAGCTGGCCATCCAGCGCGCACAGGAAGAGGAAGGCTGGATGGACTACGAGCCGGGCGGTCTTATTCCCGAGGACCAGCTGATACGCAGCAAAGGAGAGGATCCAAAGTTGGATTGAGTCTGGTCAACTGCAACCCGACACAAGAGATGATCTTGACAATCACACCATGTACAGTACATGTAAATATACATGCTATAAATGCACGAAAATGGAGCAGAGAGGGAGGGGGGCTAAAACCCTGGCCCCCTTGGACCATGACATCAGTCATTTCCGATTTCCGAGGAATTGAACCACCATGAAGCCTGTTGTATAATGACTGTCACAACTTAGTCTTCCAGATGACGGCCAAAAGAGGCTTGCTGGAGTAGTTCACGCGAGTAAGTAAGTACCGGCAAGAGAACGTTATTCGGGAAATGAACTTAAGACTCCCGAGTTCACTCCTGTGGTCGTGGTCTGCACCGCGCTGACGGTGTTCGCGTCTATGATAATCGCGTTTTTGCCCTAAGAAGCCAAGGATGGTCCCGGTGTATTATACCTACACTAAGCAACTTGCTGCCGCTTGCGCTTGTGCTATGGTGCGTGAATTACAGCAAGATATTCATCAGTACCCTTTGATGAAAAGGGGGAAGTAAGAGCACAATCGAATTCATGGATGGTCGGGCTTGGAGGCTTTGGTTTACTACTTGCTCATTGAGATAGAAGGTAATAACATTCCATTGCTCTATTATTTACTCCCGTTCTTGGGTCATGCTCATAAGAAGTTCATTATTCCTTGACGCCATCCCAAGCATCTCAAGGAGGATGGTGGTATCTTATCCACGATATGGTACCTGAGACACAGTACGGGTAGGTACGATGCGCACTGCATATTTCATTTTCCTCCGAGTAACCTTTCGCCTGGGGTGGCCAAGCCACATGGGAAAGTTTATATCTGTCGTTCTGAGACATCATTGATAAGCTAATAAGCTTGTTGATTTCTCTCGATGACATTGAATGCCGTTTTACTTAGGGGCTTGGGGGACTGACTGAAAAAAGGTACCCTGTTCCGATCCATGTTTTCCTTAGACCCACTGGATCAGCCAAGATAGCACGCACAGTGAGATTTCAATCTTGGGCAAATTCGGTGAGAGCATGTATCGCATCGCCACGGGTTGCCAGAAGCGGAGTGCACATTGGATTCGCATCCCTGGCATTGGAGGGACGTTAGGTCGGGTGTCTTTCATGCCAAGGGCAGAATCAGGCTTGTTCATGATTCTCTCTCTGGGACTCGAGGTTTTTTTGCCATTGTTGCTGGCATAAACTGGTGTCGATCGTCTACCTCTCTTAGTAAAGTAACAGACCCGGTCTTGCTGAGCCCAATCCGAGTTCAGACCCGGCAATGCAGCAAAGGTTATGATCTGCCATAACCCGTGCCTCTTAGGCATTTGCAGCCTTGCGAAGAGCAATAGCTCAATGGCCATTAGAATTTGCAGAGACTTCAAGCCAGGAGATAATGCTAGCTGTGAGCATAAGACTTTGTGCTGTGGCAAGGCAGGATTTACTGGTGGAAGGTGGGAAGGCTTGTTGTGAGTATGGGGGGTTAGGAGGTGTGACGTTCCATGCCAGTAACAACAGATGCATCGGTCTGCTGTCATTTCAGGACGCCTCGGCTCGTGTGATGGTTTCGCGCGCTGCCTGCGCTGGCAATACGGCATTGTAGTAGATTTTGTGAAGATGGGGCTTGAATAGATCGGAACGCAACCATTCCTTCAACTCGTCTGCACCTTTCACAGTCTGCAAAGCCTCTGCCATTCTGGGTCCATCTTCGCCGCTTCGAAACTTGAAACCCAGATGATGCTTGCCGGTCCAATTTCTGCAGTAGTCCGTTTGGGCTTGCTGAGTTGCGCATGATGGATTGCGCGCCACATAGAAGGCTTGCTATTCGTGCTCTAGTCTTATTGCTATTCAGTTGCCGATGTTGATATTGTGAGCGCTTGTCCGTATGCCATTCTCTCTGCGTCTGCCAGAGGGTTATGATTTGCTGGCTCGCAACCATCCCGAAATCAAATCACATTTTCACGGGCTATGGCTCTATACTGCAGATATAAGGAATAGAGCGCAGAGGAGGGAGGGGTTTTCGGTCTTGTACCTTCAATGGCTTCGCAATGACACTGATTCGCCTGATAAGCCCACAGGCCCCGCGTCACAACGGTCCTCCGTGCGACTCCCGGACCAAAGTGGTAATGCTGATGTCCTGGACGAGATCCGGTCCGAGTGTGAGCACCAACTGAAAACGAGAACACGAGGACGACGATTCGAATGAATAATCAATTCGATTGATGATGATGATGTTAAAACTAAGTAGATACACTCCGAGGGGGATGCTCTCAAGAGAGCCGTTGGATCTCCACGATGTGTCATTGTTCTTTGTGTGGCCTTGTGTGGCACTATGTCAGAAGTTATCCCAATAGGGGTCATCGTAGCAGCGGCATAAGAGGCTTCATGTTGAGAATAGGGCGAGGATTAGAGCCGCAAAAGAAGGCTTTTCGTTGCCTTTACTCACAGAGAATCAGAATTGCCGATGAGTGAAGCAGAACGGCCCTGGAAAGCTTAAGCATACTGCTGTTCCGGTCGTGACCGAGGTTGGTCCAACGGAGATTGTGCAAGAAGAAGATCGTTCTTTGTGCCTTCAAAAATGTTAATCAACCACGAGTCATCTATGAATTGGTTCAAAGTAAAGGGTCTTGTCAGTCCAGCTACTCGAAGAAAGTATAGACGTGTAAGGGAGATGGAGGATAGTGTGGTCCTTATGTCAGGCGTAAGAGTTGTCGAGAAGAGAGTTGAGAGGAGATGGTCTGGGGCCATTTTGAGTTATGTAATTACCCCAGGACGTCAGATTCAAGGAGACCCTCTATGATAAAGTGATTCACTATTCTAGATGAGCGTAAATTCACATCACCTCGAAGCGTACAGTTGTATCATTCATGTAAGTAAGGATTCAATCTTGAGAGTTCTATGGGGTGTCACATTCCAGCATTGGCAAGCCATTCCAAAGAGTGAAATTTGATATGTAGAACTACCATATACTGTAGTATAAGGTATCTAGTACTCACTCGATACGCAGGATGAGATAATTAGCTGATGATGGATCGGAGATGTGAATAGCAGCAAGCAAGTAGCTATTTGAAACGAGCCAATCTATACTAGACCCCAACCCCTTAGTTATCGATCAAGTTGTCTAAACATAGAAATAAGCCTGGTACTCCGGATATGGAGTAGCTGAGAGACGTTCCAGGAGGATTAGGAACAGGTTTAGGAGCGAAAGAACAGGAAGATTGGGGAAGTTCCCCGAGGCCGAAGAATTAAGCTTGCATGTGAGACGGCGGGCGTCGCATGGTCAAACCTCCGGTGATTAATGCGCCCGGAGTTCCCGCTGGGACCACCCGTTTGATGGTTTGATGTCTTTGCCGTCTCTCCGTACTCCGTACTTACTGTGTACAGAGTGAATAGTTAGTTAAACAATCCTAACAAGTTATTGTTGTGGTAGGTTGGTCGAAATCCTATAATATTGGGTGCCTCTTGGCTAACTACATTAGGGCTCAGTGGTTTGTATCATGTAACTTACAGTGCAGGATGACTATAATCACAGTACCTTATTCACAAGGGTTTACATCCACACTGGGACGAAAACATGGTCGAATCTTCTTCCAGCTTGTTAAGCACAAACTTTCTCTCACCGTCAGTTGTGTAACCATGGTCTGTCACACACTAAACGCCTCATAGATCAAGTCATTCCTCCCTGTTCTTCGATGCAGGTGGGCAACCAAAGGGATCTTCGCTCAAATTCCGCGCGATCAGCCACTCTCGGGCCAATGAGTTGTCCCTGTTGCCAGTGGTTCGTTTCACCTACTCTCGCTTCGCTCCACTGTTGGGGTCGAAATGCTCTCCCGCTGCATCAGGATTGCTTTTGCAGCTTCTAAGAAAAGAAAAACATCGGCTCCAGACGGAGGCGAGGGGTCTCTCCATCAGTCTCCGTTCCTCCTCGCCAACGCTGCTGCCGTCGCTACAGCAGAACCGGGGTTATATCAAGTCGCCGTTGCTGCTCGCTACATTCTTCTTTCTCCTCCCCTTTCTTCATCACGATTTCATCCATCTTCTCATTTCCTCCTCTGCCTATCTTCATACTTGCTCAGCACTTACTGGTAATACTTAATTTCTATTGAAGTTGGTGCTTGTCTCTTGCTTGTCAAACATATCAACCCACCCCACCTGCATACATATATACCTCGTTGTCGCCAGGCGCAAGGACTCAATTAAAAACCGATCTGATCAAACCTAATTCATCCGATCTACTTTCTACTCCCACCATCATGCAGCTCACCCCCTTGCTCGGTCTTGCTCTCTCCGCCCTGAGCCTTACCTCTGCCTCGCCTATCTCCTATCCCAGTCGCCGTGACAGCGCGGCGTTGACCTGGCACGTTTCCAACTTCACCACCGGCTGCTCGCCGGGAGGCTGCGTCTACAACTTCAACATCCTCGGTGTGGCAACCAAGAACACGCCTGGCTTCAATACTACCTGCTCTGGTACGACCACGGATAGCAGCTCCGACGACCTCGTCTCCTGCCAGAACCCTTTGATCAAGTCCCGCGTCAAAGCCGAGCCGTATCCGCTGTGGAATGTTCGGGCTGAACATGAATGGATCCTCCCTGGCGATGCCGAGTTCTTTGCTTTCGGAGAGACTAATGTCACCTCCTCGACACCGCGGTTTACAATCCCCGTTACCGAGGAGTATGGAGTCGCTTAAAGAAGTAGGAGATAAGCCAATCTCCCCGCCCTGCCTGGTGTTTGCTGAAGATGATATTACCCTCCGGAGGGTAATTCGACGGAGGTGTGGGATACGAACTGTTTTCGTATCATATGATTATCATGTCTGTTTTTTTTTTCTTTGTTGTTGTGTATTGTTGATATGGGATAGGGGTTGTTTACCTAATAATGTCTGGTTACATGATGGGCAAAAAGTGGCTAATGCAGGACACAATTTTATGACCAACCGAATGAAAAAAGCATTCAAGTTACTTCATACTCAGTAATTCCCATGCTTATGGACATTGTCTAGACTCGGGTGGGCAATTGACTGGTTGCATTGACTGCATGCCAGTTGATGAGGGGCGAATGGAGGGAAGTCATCCGGTGACATCATCGCCGTCAACACCTGCAATCACCCGTTGCTCTCCTTCCTTCCTCATCTCCTCCTCCACACCGAAAATTGCACAGCCTCTGTTCATTCCGCTGTGGCAATCATTTTTGTTTGGACTAGGTGGATGGAAGCCGTCATCATTCGCGAATATCTCCATCTCTCCTGGGTCCCCAGAAATTGGAGATCATCACCAGGTTGAAGCCCGTGCGTGCTTTACCTCACGCATCATTAATTATCTGCGCTGCCAATGACCAGGCCAGAGACGCGCATGTCCTCTTTTATATCACCAGAGATAGATCTCTGAGCCAGACCCTTCCTTTGCAGCACGTAAAAATCTCCCCTTAGAATCTCATGGTACGCCTCAGCTTGGATTGAGCTTCCTTCTCCCTCCCCCACCCCTGGCATGCCAACACGGGACCTGACATGACATAATTTCCCGGCGCAGGCGTCGATCCTACGACAGATTGTCGCTGGTCCTAGACAGCAGCATCCCGAAGCAGGCTTGGATCTCTGCTACGTGACGGACAACTGTATGCTATACCTGGACTCCCCTGAAATCTCATCGCCGCACTAATGGCCAACTCCTTGTCTCCGCACCGCAGTGATCGCAACCTCCGGTCCTTCTTCCAACTACCCGCAACGCGCATACAGAAACCCCCTTGACGAACTGGTCAAGTACCTCGACTCCAAGCACGGCAGCGACTGGTGCATCTGGGAATTCCGTGCGGAGGGAACAGGATACCCCGATTCTGAAGTATATGGTCGGATCCATCATTACCCGTGGCCGGACCACCACCCGCCCCCGTTTGCTCTCCTCCCCGCCATCACGGGGAGCATGCGCAACTACATCCACCGACTGGATGATCCCGAGTCCGCAAACAAACTAAAAAGTGACAAGCCCGACAGGGTTGCCGTCGTTCACTGCAAGGCGGGCAAGGGCCGCAGTGGGACCGTCGCCTGCAGCTACCTAATCAGCCAGGAGGGATGGAAGGCGGAGGACGCACTGCAGCGGTTCACGGAGCGCCGCATGAGGGTCGGGTTCGGTGCCGGTGTCAGCATACCGAGCCAGCTGCGCTGGGTGGGGTATGTGGATCGGTGGTCGAATCAGCTGGAAAAGAAGTACATTGAACGACCGGTTGAAATCCTCGAGGTACATGTCTGGGGCCTCCGAGATGGGGTCAAGGTCGCCGTGGAGGGTTATGCCGACCAGGGGAAGAGGATCAAGCGGTTCCACCGATTCCATAAAACCGAGCGCACGGTCGTAGACGACGTGAATGTGATCCTTCCCGAAAGCAAGAATGAAAACGCACACCCGCTGCAGCAGAAGGGGAACAGCAGCAACAACAGCAGCGGCGGTAGCCCCGAAGAGTCATCAAGATCATCCCCGACAGGCAGTTCTTCCCCCGAAAATCCGGCATCCTCGGTCACGGCCGATTCCGCGACACCGACAACAACATCTTCATCAACTGGTTCAACGTCAGCCAAACCCCAGAACAACCCTATCAAGCACATCTCCAACGCTATCTTCCGGCCTCGGCAACCCATCATCATACCCACATCGGACGTCAACATTGACTTCGAACGCCGCAGCAAGGCCGCCTACACGGGCTGGGCGATGGTCACCTCGATCGCCCACGTCTGGTTCAACGCCTACTTCGAGGGCGGCCACGAGCACGACTCCGGGTTATTTTCAAGCGAGTGGGACGCATTGGACGGCATCAAGGGTACCACCCGCAAAGGCGTCAAGGCCCTCGACCGCGTCAAAGTCGTCTGGCGCTACGCCTCCTCCCAGCACCACGGTAGTGGTGAGAGGAGTAGCATCGACCATACGACCAACGGAGCCACAAGCGCGGACGAAGGCCAACCCATCACCGAGCCCAAACCCGGGGAGCTAGCCCCCGAAACCCAGCCCTCGGACTGGCACATCCATGCGACCGACTCCGATCAACAGGAGAATCTGGACCCCGCGGAAGGTGGTGGTGGTGCTCCGAGGAACCTGAGTTCCTCTTCCTCCAAAAAAGACCACGGCCACCATAAACACAAGCACGGACACAAATCCTCGACGGCGTCCGACCATTCCATCGCCGCAGAGCTGACGGCCACAGCTGCAGCGTCGATCCAGGACTGGGGCAAACATCTTGGATTACGCAAGCAGACGGACGAGAGTAAGGATGTCAGTCTGGCGGGGAGCGAGGATGAGGTGAGAGAGTCCGGGGAAGGAGAGTTGAAGAAGACGACGAAGATGTGAAGATAAATGTAGATTTCTTTATCTTCTTCTTTCCTGTGATTTGGAAGTTAACACGACTCGCATGTATTGGGAACCGGCTCTTGGTCGTTATCGTTTCCTAGCGTTGTATTTGCTTTTCTGTGTTTTCTCTGGGGAAATTAGAAGTAAGTATACGGATAAAAAGGTGCTTTACCCTTCCTATACCCCGTGTTTGGTTTTGCTTCTTCTGTTCATTCTGTCTCCTGTACATACAGACACACTGCGTGTTCCACAGTTTGGTTCGTATATTGAAAGCTTGGTGAAATCAACCTCCCCTCCCCCCGGCGTCTAGCTTGTGTACATACACAGCAAGAACAAAGACACGGATATGGAAGAAGGATATCTAAGCTAGATTACAATGCAACTTATGTACTGTACACGTGCAGATCCAAAAGATAGTCTGCCTGGCAAAGGGAATCAAGAAATAAATCGCGAGGTAAATAAGAAATCAAGAACAAGTGTGCTTGGTACTTAGCAGTATATGCAACTCCTACCCTACTGTACCGTGACAATAAACAACCCATTATATCTGAGTGATGCGCGAACTCCAAGCTTGAACGCCTGTTGTAAGGGGGGGTCTTTCCCTTATAATTTATGATGACGACATCATACATCAAGGAAAGTGATTTGGTTGATGCTCTGGGGGGAGAGAAATCTCTAGATGGGAACAAACCCGGCCAGCCGCTGACGATGCTCCTGCTCCTCGCGCCGTAACCGGTCGGATTTCTTGCGCTCGTACACCGCCCGGACCACGCGCTTGACCTGGTCTTCGCCCTGGGCGAAGTTGGCCTTGGCCAGGCCGACGACGGAGTCGATCTGCTCGGGCGTGTAGACGAAGTTCCAGGTGGAGAGGAAGTCGTCGACGTCCGGGTTGATGGAGCCCGGGTACGGAGTGAGCGGCTTGGCGGGGTCGGAGACCTTTTTCGAGGTGGTGCTTTCCGAGTGGCGGGTCGGGGTGCGGGATGGGTTCAGCGCGGAGGAAGACGGGAGGTTCGGGGCGGATGGGTTGGGGAGGAGGGGAAAGTAGACGACGGCGATGCCTGCATCGGGTCGCATGAGGTGGAAGTCGGAGTCGGAGTGGTCGTTTTCGTTGTCGTCGTTGCTCGTGTGGCGGCGGGGCTGGAAGAGCCGTTTCGACGGCGGGGGCTCGCGATCGGAGACCATCTCTTGTTTCGTGCCGACCCAGACGTTGCAGTAGTCCAGGTCGGTGCTTTGGCTAGGCGTCGGGTTCGTGGCAGTGGGGTCTTCTGAAGATGAAGAAGAAGAGGAGGGCGGGGAAGTCTTGTCTTTCGCGGCGTTCATCCTCTTGTTGATCTCATCCTCGGAGATGTTTTGCGGCTCGCGGAGAGTCTCCTCGGTGATCTTGGGTTCTTCGCTTTCGCGCGGCCAGCCGGCCCCGATCGGCCAGCCCTTGATGCCTCGTTGGCGAGCGTAGCCGTCTACGACGGAGAGCCAGTTCTCGCGCTTGATGTCGGCTGAGGCGTCGAAGGCAATGATCACGTCCACATCCCGACCAGGTCGGAGCAACGGGTAGATGGGGAGATTGTTGCTCATGCCTGCATCCATGAGACGGAGATGCTTGCTCTGAAAGATCGAGTCGGGACATGAAGCGGGCAAGAGGTCCTTCATTCCTA
The DNA here is from genome assembly GCF_003184695.1 of Aspergillus brunneoviolaceus CBS 621.78. NCBI lineage: Eukaryota > Fungi > Ascomycota > Eurotiomycetes > Eurotiales > Aspergillaceae > Aspergillus > Aspergillus brunneoviolaceus. The sequence goes on from NW_020290802.1 coordinate 169,049, forward strand.
GGACGTAGTTCGGGATCGCGGCTGGGTCAATGGGGTGGACCCGGATCAGGTCCTTCGTCTTGCCCTGAATCAAGGAATCGATGCCGCCGAATCCAGTAATGCCCCTCACCACGGGTCGGATCTCTTTGTAATAGTGAGATAGAGTGGCACAGAAAGCGCTACCCCAGATACCCATGAGACCCGGCACGCGGAGTTCAGGGATGGGGGATATTTGTTCACGCTTGACGTTGGCTCCACCGTAGAAGTGTCTTCCCAATGCCCAGGTCGGTATGCCGGCACCGAGTTCCTCGCAGAAGAACTCGTACGGCGTGAACTCGAACCATTGGAACCAAGCCTCGTTTTTCGATTCTTTGATGACATCCTCAGGCTTGGGCTGTTTGCCGTCTTCATTCTTGATCTCGACTGTGGGGATCTCATGGCGGACGGCAGTGTAGATAGGAAGTGGGTGCGCTCCATTGGTGAGATTGTACCTTTGATTGGAGAGCTTGAGATCTCGATCACAAACCCCCAGTTCGCCCTTGGGTACTAACAATCTTGCAGCCAATAGCATGCCGTATATGTCGACCAGACCGAAGTCGGCGCCGGGATCGCCCTTGAGCTTCTCGACCAATCCGCTCAGCAGATATTTGTTGGTGGGTGCGGTAGTGAGCAGCTTAAGTGCTGCCGGAGGAAACGCTAAGTGAATTCCCAGCCTATTTTTCAGGTGATCGACCTGCTTGTTGAAGTTACGCCCCGTGATAGACGAATGGTACAATGTTTGTAGCCAGCAGCTTCCGCTCACTCCTGCGGTGTAGGTCACGCAGTCCCAGAGCCCGGCTTCTTGGGCCGCGAGATACGAGCCTGTGCCGGCGACAAGCGCACGTAGACCTCCCCCAGAGCCACACATAGCTATGGTAGGGACATCGTCGGGATGAATATCCTCTTCGTTGATGTTGAGATAGGACGCAAGGGCTGTTACGGCGTACTTTCGTCGTCTTTCCCTGTACACCAGTTCTTCGTCACACAGAGTATCCCCGACCCGGACTCTTGCCTTTCGTAGAATCTCAGGGTTGATGTCCGGATCATGAGCTTCCTTCCAGATCTCGTCGGCAAGGGAACCAGGGGCCATTGATAGTTCCCGCTGGAGCTTCTGCACCGATGCAGGTAGCAAGCGGGTCCAATCGGGAATAATGTAATTTTTGAGGTTCTCTAGCTCAATCCAGTCCGGGGTGCCCACTGATAGCTTGACGCCCTCGAACTTTCCCAAGATATTGGTCCAAATCGACCCCGCATCGTCATGATGCGCGTCTTGTCTCGAGCCATGCCCTGGCAAGTAGTCGCTGAGTGAGGTCTTTTTCGAATCTTTGTCCGCGAAGACGGAAGAAGTGGTAGAAAAGAGGGCTTTCGGCTCGGCCTGCAGCAGCAGTTGCTTATTTGGGAGGTATCGACCACCGGCGACGTAGAGTACCCCGCCGCCCAGGGCAATTAGAAAGGTAGGAGGAATTGTCCAATGCAAGCGCGATGCTTTCGCAGCACCCATGGTGAGATGGGTACTCCGTAGGATGAGAGGAGCAGTGGCGGGCAGCATGCAATGGTGAAGTCCATAACGGAGGAGGGGGGGAAAATTGAGTCCAGACCGCGACGATCAGGTACTACTTAAACAAATTCCATGTTCCGTTCTTCATTCCGACGGATTCGAGCTGGTGGGAGGAAATGTAGCCATTTCCATTACATCATATCATGTGATGCATCAATGTTGGGCTTCAGCCAAAGTCCGGTACGCAAGACGGGCCGAAATTACCATATCGAGGCAAGCGCGCATTGCGGAGTCACGCAGCAAAGCAAAGCAAAGCAAGCAAATGCGCCCGGTGTCCGTCCGGGGCAGACGAAGAAGGGGACCTACTCGGAGCCTCTTACTCAACGCTTGGAGGTAACTATATTAAACCAACTGTCATGCTTGTTTCATGAGGCCAGGTGCCTCGTTGGTCAGCTCTCAATTCTGACGTGTCGCCTGATCATCTAAATTCATCTAATTTCTTCCCCTCAACTAGTCGTATCTTGTTGTCCCGTATCGCATTATCGCATTGAATGAGCGAGGAATGACGTCTCTCCGTTCTTGCATAGTCGATTTCATTTACGAATAATCCCTGATTGTCTGATGTTAACGGTGGGACCGGCCGATCGAGTCCTCCTTCGCCATGGTCGCCCCAAGGAACGCCGCATACGCCGAGGAGAGTGCAGAGGTTGAGGTTCTCTACGCCAACCTTGAGAAGCTGAAGCTCCTCACCAAGAAAATCCAGGGCTCCTTGGTGCGTCTTGAGACCGGCGGAAACGTGGTCAAGCATGCCATCGGCCCTATCTACAGTAATACCCAATCCCTCCAGATCACAAACAGCAACATTGAAAAGGTCAATGAAGCTATTGAGCGCCTGCGCCAACCCCTCAATGCCAAGGGTCAAGAGGAAGGCATTATCCGTTCTGAGTATGCATCCTCCAGTAACACCACTGCCACCGACTTTCTTCAATCTTGCTGACCCCCTAAAGCCCTCAGAGTGTCGGAGTATCGCAATATCTTTCGGCTGTGAGACGTGTAGAAAAGGCGCTCGCGGACTTGAACTCTACCAATCTGCGATCCAACCAGAAAGCAATCACGGACTTCAACTCTTTACTGAGCCTCGGCAATTCGCAGCTTCAAGACTTGCTCCGCAGCCGGCTAGGCGAAAATGTCGGTGCCATCGAGCCATTACACTACTTAACCAAAGGTATGCAGCCATCTGACATCCCCAATTGATGGAAGAAGGCTAACATTCACTACGTGTAGAGCTCCCGTTCCCCTCACTCCCCGACGACGTCCTCACCGAATTAGGACCCGTGTGCGCCACTATTGCCTCTGCAGCAAGCTATGGGCCTCAACGAGATGGCGGGAATCCCGCGCTCAAGATATACTCCGATTTACGCGGACCATATATAACGGCGAGTTTGCAGAACCTTGCTATAGCGTCATTGAATACCGTCAAGCGAAGAGCTGCGGACGGCCCTTACCGACAAGGCACAAATGGCATCGGCATCTACTCCAATGCCTTGGAGAGCTTCATCTACACGGAACATGATATGATAGTGAGGATATTCACTGGGGGAGAACGTGGTTTGGCTCTGCAAGCGACGTGTCGCTCGGCCTTGACTGAGTACTCGCAGACACTTCGTGAGCTCAATCACTACATCCGATCCAACCTAATGACGGACTGTTTTCTGGCTTTCGAGATTATAGAAATCGTTACTGCGATGTCTTATCGCGTCGATTCAAAAACAGGAGAACTTAAGAGCTTGTTTATCGAGGCGCTGCGGCCTGTGCGTGAAACAGCCAAATCATCCCTCTCGGAGCTCCTCGAAGAAACGAAGCGCAAGGCCGCAGGTATATCTATGCTGCCCCCGGATGGCGGATCAGTGCCTCTTGTGGGTGAGGTGATGAGCTCTCTGGCCACATTAACTGGATACTCCGGACCCCTGGCATCGATCCTGACCTCTTTGGGTGATGGAAACTGGCATTCGACCGCCAACGCAGCCACTACGCCCTTGGATGTCAGTCCAGACAGTTCGACCCTGTTGTCGCATTTCATTCTTGATATGATCGAAGCCCTAATGATCGCGCTTGAGGCACGAGGTCGAGCACTTCATCGCTCCAAGGCAGTACAGGGAGTGTTTCTGTCAAACGTCTTTTGCACCGTGGACCGCTCTATCAGGTCGAGCCCAGAGCTAGCCAAATATCTTGGCTCTGGAGACAGCATTGCACGGATTGACTCCTTCCGGAAACGGGCGACATCGACATATCTTGATGCTTGGAAGGAGACGTCTCACTACCTTCTCGATGTGCAGTACACCTCCCGTGGTTCCGGTCGGCCAACGTCCGGAGGGGTGGTTGATTCCAGCGCCATTGTTAAATCGCTGTCGTCCAAAGATAAGGACGCGATCAAAGACAAATTCAAGGCATTCAACGCCAGTTTCGAAGATCTGGTGACTCGCCACAAGGCTCTTTACATGGAACGCGAGGTGCGCGGGGTTCTCGCTCGGGAGGTGCAGGCAGTCCTGGAGCCTCTCTACGCGCGGTTTTGGGATCGTTACCATGAGATCGACAAGGGCAGAGGCAAGTATGTCAAATTCGACAAAGCAAGTCTCTCTGCACAGTTGGCGGCGCTGGGATGAATGCGGGCCAAACCCGCAACGAGCACTGTGGGGTCCGCCGTACCGAATGCAGGAGGTTGGTCGTGTTGATCATTTGCCTTTTGGTGGTTGGGTGGGAATAAACGAGGGCCAATTGGCGGATATAGGTTTCTTCTCGTAATGTTTTATTCTAACTAGAATATTCTTATAGTATATTATTCTTGGTAACCACCATTGACTACTACTGTACAACTGTAGGGCATACTACTCCGTTCTCCGTAGGCAGTAATACTTGAAGTTCACCAGTCGCAGTGGACGCATTAGGAAAGATCGGAAAATCGAAAGTCGAAAAGGGGTCGTGCGTTTTTCCCCCACGTCGGGACCGTCCGTCATGTGATGATTAGCCCCTCCAGATGATAACGTGACTGATAAGCGGAGACCCCGCTAAGAGTCATCCAGCCCGCTGTAAATTTTCCTGGCTCTACGCACACTTCTCGACTCCATCCACCCTGTTTCCTCCATTTCTGCCTTTCAATTCCTGTGGAAATCCCTTCAATCCCGTTTCGGACAGGATGTCTTCCAGCAACGATGTCTACCAGACCCCTCTCAACTCGCGTTATGCGAGTAAGTTCCTCCTGACACCTCCTTGACGATATCTGCCAGCCGGAGCGATATCGGACTAATTGTTGTTCGGGTGTTCAGGCAATGAGATGAAGTATCTCTTCTCTCCCCGGAACCGCTTCTCTACCTGGAGACAGCTGTGGTTGTGGCTTGCTGAGTCGGAAAAAGGTGATTATCCTTTGTCGCTGTGCAACAGCTCTTTCTTTCCATCTCCATATCGCAGTCTGCGAGCTGCCGACTAATCAGACGGCCCCTTCTCCCAGAACTCGGTTTGGCTATCTCCGATGAGGCGATTGAGCAGATGAAGGCTCACCTGGTCATCCAGGATGACGAGTTCAAGGTTGCCGCAGAGGAGGAGAAGCGTCGGAGACACGACGTCATGGCCCACGTTCACGCCTACGGCCAGGTCGCCCCCGCTGCCGCGGGTATCATCCACTGGGGTGCCACCTCGTGCTACTGCACGGACAACGCCGATCTGATCTTCCTCCGCGACGGTCTCGATATCTTGATCCCTAAGCTTGCCGTTGTCATTGACAAGCTGTCTGCCTTCGCCAAGCAGTACAAGGATCTGCCCTGCCTGGGTTTCACCCACGGCCAGCCCGCTCAGCTGGTCACCGTCGGCAAGAGAGCTTGCTTGTGGATCCAGGACCTGCTCATGGATCTGCGCAACCTCGAGAGAGCCCGCGATGATCTGCGCTTCCGCGGTGTGAAGGGTACCACTGGTACTCAGGCCTCTTTCCTCCAGATCTTCAACGGCGACCACGACAAGGTCGAGCAGTTGGACGAGCTGGTCACTAAGAAGGCCGGTTTCGACTCTGCTTTCATCATCTCTAGTCAGACTTACTCCCGTAAGATCGATGTCGACGTGGGCAATGCCCTAGGCTCCTTCGGTGCCACTTGCGAGCGCATTGGTATCGACATCCGCCACTTGGCCATGCTCAAGGAGGTCGAGGAGCCCTTCGAGAAGGACCAGATTGGCAGCAGTGCCATGGTGAGTTACATTCTCTGACAACGAGCTACGGAATAAAGGCTAACGGGATTGTTCCTTCACAGGCCTACAAGCGTAACCCCATGCGTTCCGAGCGTCTGTGCTCCCTCGGAAGACACCTTCAGAACCTCCCTAAGGACGGCTTGGATACCTACTCTGCCCAGTGGTTCGAGCGCTCGCTGGTGAGATACTTTCCGCCTATTTGTTAGCCCTGAAACCATCTGACAATCAGCAAACAGGACGACAGCGCCATCCGCCGTATCAGCATTCCCGAGCTCTACCTCTCCGCTGACGCTTGTCTCATCCTCCTGAGTAAGTGGCGACGATGCCAGCTCGAACACTAGAATTCAATCGCTGACCAGCCCATCATTACAGACAACGTCACCTCCGGCTTCGTCGTTTACCCCGAAGTCATCAAGCGCCGTGTCAACGACGAGCTTCCTTTCATGGCCACGTATGTCCCCCAATTATTACCCCTAGAAGATGAGTCCCAGCCACTAACCAACCCAACAGTGAGAACGTAAGCCTTACCCCGAGAAAACAATCTTTCCTTCACCACAACTCCCCTCTTCAATAAAAAAAAACAACTAACCACCACTAGATCATCATGGCCTGCGTGAAGAAGGGTCTTTCCCGCCAGGACGCCCACGAGGAAATCCGTATGTCTTATGAAGCACATCAATGTCCCACTCTATTCCATCCTTCTAACCACAATCCCCCAAATGCAGGCGTCCTCTCCCATCAAGCCGCCGACAACGTCAAGAAGCACGGCAAGGACAACGACCTCCTCGACCGCGTCCGCCGCACCGCCTTCTTCGCCCCGATCCTGGACGAGCTCGACCAGCTGCTCGACCCCAGCACCTTCGTCGGCCGCGCCCCGCAGCAGGTCGAGAAGTTCACCTCCACCGAGGTCAAGAAGGCCCTCCAGCCCTACGAGGCCTCCCTCGCCAAGGCCGAGACGGCCGCTCTGTATGTATAGACACACAAACTTTCAAGCCCTGGTAATTAGTCCTGTATGGGCTGTGGGAGACGAAGAAATGTCAAAAAAGTCTTTTCAAGAGGGACAGAAGGGGGAGGAAAGTAGATGCGATAGCCAGATCATTTTAGGTGGGATTCCGCGATTTCGGGAAGAAAAGTGTCCGGGTGTAGCAGAACCGAATCCGGGGTGCGTTTTTGGTTGTTGTTGTTGTATGATTGCAAACGGGTCTTGTATATACGGTATATGACTTTAATTGATGATAGCAATCGATTCATACTCTATGACGGAGTTCAGAAGGGATTGTAGTCCGTCTGGATTAGTGGAGAGAATATGACCAACCCATTCTTGTCTATTGCTGAGATGACCGACCGGGAGCCGAGATGTATGTCTCGGAGACAGAAGAACGAAATAAGGTGGGATAGAGTTTTGACAGTAAGGCCGCAGTGCAGGGGGTCAATTGAGTTGGGCACTGGCCATGAGTCCGGAAGGCTAGAGTCAATCCCCGTCTAAGAGCCGCGGGCTCGGCCCTTCTGTGACTTCCCCAAAGAGGGATCCACGGCTGAGTGGTGCCTGCGAGCCTCAGGCCCCTGACCCCAAGTCCGGGCCTTCAGCACAGACGAGCATATACAGTATGTTAAAGTACGGGCTGTGAGTGATTTTACTTGCAAGTCATAATGTCATGATCTATCTCTAATCTCTTATCCGCCTACAAACTCGAAACACGAAACACGAAACACAATATAACAAACAAAAATGAAGGGGGAAAAACAAAGCAAGAAGATAAGAGATGAACCGAAAACCATACGTACACACGAGGTGGAGTATGAGCACATGAGACTTTTTTACCCCTGCGTAAAAGAAATAGGAGACGAGATGGTCCCGAGTACGATAAGCGGATAGAGAAATCAGGGCAGCGGATGCAATGCCCGCTGAGTAATATGTGCTAGGATGGAGAAAGACGGAGAAGGGGAGAAGGGGAGAAGGGTCCGTAGGCTGGAGATCTTGGTTAGACATGTTTGTTTCATTTACTATTAGAGAGAAGGCTTATGTTAGTTTAGATGAGCCTAATGGTACATCGAGCAGCCAAGGAAGGTAGTGGGGAATATGTGGTGAGACAGTAAACGAGCATAATAGAGATGATAGGAAACGAACCATGCCACGCTCAAACGATATGGTCCTGATGTTCATACAATGTCATCCTTGTCAAGTACTTTGCAGGTAGTTGTTTCTCCCAGTCGTATCAGGGCCATGAATGTTGGCCTCAAATGAAAGTTGTTTCTCTTAGAAGGTTGAAAGCCAGTTGATGATCTGTACATATTAGATCGAGAAGCGAATGAGAGGAAAACGGAAAAAGAGGGTAACGTACCATCATGGCTTGCACTAGAGCGACTTGCTCACCGTAGTGCTTTCCGTCCCAACTTTCGGCCTGCAGCGTCGCGTTGTACAATCCCAGGGCATCCATGCCTCGTGCACGGGCTTCCTTGATAGTGTCTTGCGAATACTGCCAGCTGGAAGCGTGGATGTTGTCCCTAGCGTCCTTCCGGAGGCCAGGGGCGGTGGGACCGAGCCAAAGGAAAGGGGTGTTTTGTTTGGTCGCCTTGGCCATGGACAGCCATTCGTCCATGCTCTTTTGGGCTGCCGGTAGAGAGTATGATGTCGAAAGCGAGAGGCTCAAGATCACGGGGACGGGCTTGCTTCGGTCCGCGGCTCTTCCTGTTAGGCGGCGGAAGTGGTCGCGGGCACTCTTGGAGGCCGTGGAACCATCAGTGAAGAGGAAAGCATGAGATGCACCTTTATTCAATCTAGAGGTCAATTTCCAACCCTTAAAGAGAGCTTTGGCATGATATAACCACCGGGTCACTCACGAGAGGGACACGAGTATGGGGCCCGCAAGGCGGGGCTACCGCTTTGTGCATCAACTTGGTCACTCGAGGTAATACGCAGGGGTAGACACGCTGCTTGGGTGAATTGGGACTCGCATCGACATCTCCTGCTCAAGTCCTTGTCCATTTCCCAGTCTCTAAGAGAGCCGGTCGCGAGATTCTGCCGCAGAAGGATGTTGAACCCCGCATAGGCGTCGGCTAGGGCATCATCCCCCACAAAGACAATCCCATCGAATCTCTGCAGGATTTCACACACTTCAGAGCTGGAGTACCAACGATAGGCACAATCTGGACGGCGAGTCAGCCGGAGGGTCACGAAGGGTTGGTTGCTGTCTGAGCGGATTTCTCGGCAAGGTGCCCGACAGCGGGGCCACAGTAAATCTTGTCACTTGCCTTGGGAGGTGTACGCAGCATCGAACCCATGACGACCACCATGGCTCATGGCACTTAGCAGTTCATCTCGGGTTGAGCAGTACGCTGGGTTGGATGCTCGTCCATCGCCAGTTGACGGGGTGTTGTAGAGGGACAATGAAGAGATGCCGCACTCACGTCGGCCCACATAATGAGCCAGTAAACTATGTATCAAAGCGGGCTGAATCAGTAACTCTGGCCACTGACTGACTCGCGGGAGGCAAAGGTTTAGGGACGGCAGGGCCCGAACTTACTCGGTTTGAGATTCATGGCGAATGGGGCCCTTCTGCGAAGGGGTGAAAGGCAAATAGAAGATGTCTCGGATGAGCCAGACAATATAGAAGACGCCCAACACCCACAGACAAGCCATCAATTTGTATGTGGAGGATCGCCAGGTGACTCTACGAATCAACCTTCGTCCGTTGGGTCCCTCGATCGGACCCCGTCGTGGTGGAGCATTGTTCTGTTGCGTTCCAGAGAATGGATAGGCAAACGCCTCGTTCATCGCGGATGATAAGCCCATTGGTTCGCTATGGGAAGCACGGCGACGAGACATATTGGGGAGGGGAAAACAGGGTTTTTCTTTACATGCACTTGCAGCTGGGGAGGGATGGTAGTACAAGAAGAGGAGGGTTTAGGGAAGATGCATCTGCTGGGAAGGACAACAACTTTCTGGGGGGTTCCGTTTGCTTTAGGGTAACGAAAGTCTGCGTGGCAAGACAGAGACCGAGCAGAGCAGAGAGGCCCGCAGTAGAAGGAGATGAGCCCCGCCAAACAGCCCGAGGGGTATCCGGAAGGAGGGGTGAGGTTGATAGTAAAAGTACTGGAGACGAATCCAGGCGCGGCACAGAATGACGGCGATGCTGATGAGACCTGAGACCAGAGAGGGGCACAGAACGACCAGGACGTCAGGCGCCTGTCCTTTCGTCGTCCTCTTCCTTTATTGTGGCTTTTTGTTTCCGTAACTCTCACTGTCACCGTGACTCTTTTTCTCCTGGCCTGGTGTTCTCTGCCTCTGTTCTATTTTGCTTCCTGGCCTTTGGGTGTTTCTGTCCCTCGAGGGCTGCCTGCTAGATAGTCGACGCACTCGACTGTCCCACGTGCAATTTCCTTGCCCTCTACACTCGCAGAGTTGCTTTTCCTTTGGGGGTCTCTCCAGTGTTCACTTTGCCCCTGCGAATTAACCAATACGAAGCCTCCAAGGTCTTAGCCACAGGCACGCACAGTGGATGAACCGGGCAGAAATCGGCTTAAAAAGGAAAGATAGTAGTAATCATGGGAGGGGCTAATAGACTGGATCCGAGCCAGTTATGGGCTGAATTGCGGCATCAATGGTAGCATGGACGCGGAAAAGGCAATGCTGGAGAAGTTGCGGATCCTCCCTATCGGGTCTTTGCTGATGATCAGTGAGTGCACGACCCAATTTCAAAATAGAGGTACAACATTAACAATCAGAATTGAAAACAACTAGGAAAGCAAGACAACTTTTTAAGGGGAGATGGTGGGTTAAAAGGAGATGGTCCAAGCGAATTCTAAAGATTAAAGTCGAGGAGCAATAGAAAATGAAAAAAGATAAAAAAATATAAAAAAAAATACTAGAAAAAAATACCAATGAAAAAAAAAGAGGGTTCGATGTCGTGCGGCGCACTTTTGCATCATAGCCCACCCCATTTTTTTTTCAAGTCTAAGAAGACAAGACGCCCACAAGGCCGTCAAAATATGAAATGAAGAACTAAAGTGGAAAATGAAAGGGAAAACAGTCTAGGAAAAGATCCTCTGCAAGTCAACGAACTGGTCGATGGGTCTCTCGATCCGTCCGCGTCCACAAAACGGGCTAACTTATAATAACGGTGAATAATAATAAATCCAATCCACCCACACACAAATAAACGGGCGCCTCGGAGTAAGAAATTGATCCGGCATATCAAAAGGAGCCTCTCACTTACCTTGTATAAATAGTACAATCAGCCGGATGAGCGAAGTGCTCTGGGGGTAGGCAGATCTGTTAAAGCAGTAGAGCTTCAGACAGTCGCGAGAAGTTTTGCGACAAAATCGGATGTCGAGGCCAGGTAGAGATTAAGAAGTTAAAGGAGAGGGCTGCTTTTGGTGCTCCTTTTTTTGTTCGAGGGACCGAACAGTCAGTCCACCGCACGGTGCGGTGACAGCCACTTAAATGATCTGGCGGAATACTTTCAACGGACAATTGGTATTCTGGTTGGTGGGCCAGACAGGTGTCAAAAAGTTAACGAGACCTAACGAGACTCCACTATCAAGAATAAGTTTCAGAGGGACGAAAGACGAAGAATCACAGTCTCTCTCGACGTTCAGCTGTAGTTATATGATGTCGTTCGGGGAGTGACAAGGTCTAGAGTCGGTCCTTGTCAGACCCATGCTAAGGGGTGGTGGGCGAGGATCAAGAGATCGCAGGGTTCCCTTTCGTGGCCCTGCTCGGTACAGGGACTTTTGTTTGACGGATCTAAGGCATCACTGCAAGCGTCGTCGAGCATGACGACGATATGATGAACAAGACCCAGCCTGAATGGAGCATGAGAGGTGTGGTTGGGCATCGCTTCAATCCTTTTTCTTTTCTTTTTCTCTCCAGCCCTATGCGACAGACGGTCATGTCGTGGTATACCTACCTACACTACCTCAAATGCTGGTCCTATCATCATTAATAAGACCAAGGCTAAGTGTAATTGGGCCCAGTGGGTGTCCTGAGCACTAAGTAGAGAGGAAAAGCTGTCCACGGTGATCACCGTTGCCGCGGCCGTTGTTTAAATAAATCTCTCGCTTGTTTCTCATTGCTTTTTCTTCCCGTTTCATCTCGACCATCCGAGGGAAGGACGAATTTGTCTGTCCTCGCGTGACGAGTTATCGGTGAAACCTCATCGCGCTGATCACCAAGCATAGCGAATCCAGTGCCGAATATACAGACCATTGACATTTTTATCGGTAGCGATTTACAGCTGTGGAGGATACGCGAGACTACGGTCAAGCAACCGTCGTTCCCTTCCTTAGGGGTTCCAGATCGAGCGGGATGCTTCAGTCCACGGCAAATGTTCGACCGGGATTCTAGATGGTTGCTATTTGTATCGGGAGCATGTGAGTCACTGAGCGGTGAGTTGGGAGGCGACAAGGGGGGAGGGGGGGAAGGGGGTAAATGTGAAACCGGCCGGTAGTGGTGACATTTTCGTACTTAGAATCCGGGGAGACACGAGATGTACACAAGCTTGTCTTGAACCTTAAAGAACCGCGGGTAGCAAGCACGACAACCCCGGACGCAAGAAACCTAATCAGGTACCTCGACGGAGTGTGACGGAGGAGAACCAGTGACCAGGGACGCGGATTGGGATGAAGTGCTTCGAAGAGACATTCGGGTGGACAATTCAAAGTGCACAAGTCTTACCCCGAGAGTCAGGCGGCTGACCAGTCGGAGTATCTGCGTCGTGCCGCGTCGAACCATCCTCGGGCGAAGGGGAGATCCGGGACGTTGTAACGTGCAGCTCATTTGCACCGGTAATTCCTCCGTGCTCAGTGGCAGGTCTTGGCGGTGAATGATTGTGGTGTGGTGAGGAAAGCAAAGTCAATAAAAAGCAGCTAGCTTGGTAGCTGGAGTGACAGACATGGTCTGATCATGAGCAGCTTACCTGAATGAGAAGTAGTCAGCGCATAGGAACAAGTCGAGTGTAAAGTGTAAAGTGTAAAGTGCGTTCACTCACTCACTGAGTAGTGAGAGTACGGACGGAGTACTCCAATACTTGCTGTACGGATCGGCTGATTATTGCCTGCGAGGAACTTAGTCAGGACAGGACAAACTGCTTCCTCGGCCCATCACGGGATCGGAAGCGGTCTTTTCCCCCACCATGGCACGTGACCGTCTTCCCCCGGGAATCGCAGAGAGTCTCCGCAACTTGGAACAACTTTCCCCGAAGGAGTCATTCGCTGCTGCTGCTGCTGGTTGTCCAGCCCAGTCCGCGTCCAGAGCTTACTTCCCTCTGCCCGCATCTTTCCTTTCCCACTCTCTCTTCCTCTCTCTTTTCCCCTCCCTCCATCTTTCCTCTTCTTCTCTTTCCTTCTTCCCCCTTTCCCCAGCTGCTCGTGTGCTCACCTATAATCATCTATATCTTCAAAAAAGTTTCAGTTTTTTTCCCATTGGGTTCTTGTGTCCGTCAATCCCGAGTCACCTTCCCACCCTGAGATCCCACTCCGGGGCCTCTTACCGCCCGCCGTTCCGGAGCTCGCCTGCGAGACGGAGGGGACTACCCCAACCTCGGTAGTTCTCCTTACAGCCTTCTGCATTCGTCCCAACTTTGATTTTACTGACATCCATTTCGCCTGCCTAGCTGTTGACTTGCGAGAGTTTGATCCTCATCACATTGATTTTGACCAGCGCAATTCCAGGCCGTCCGGCCTGATACCCTCAACATCATGTGGAAGCCGTCGGAGAGACTGATGGACACCATCAGACACTATGCCAGCTTCCCAGCGACCGGCGTCTCTCTCCGACAAATGGTTCAATTTGGAGACAGACCATCAGTTGGTATGTGTTGATATGCTTGCGCATCCTGAGATACTTCTTCATTCACATGACGCTGGGGAGATGACCGACATCGGCTAATCTCGTGATCGCTACCCGCATACAGGCACTTTGTTCCGAGCGTCACAATTCCTCTCAGAAGAACTACCCATTCGTCTCGCCCATCGTGTCCAGGATCTTGGAGAACTTCCCGATGGACTCAGTGAAATGCCCTCGATCAAAAAAGTCCAAGATTGGTACGCACAATCGTTCGAGGTATGACTCACCCACCGCCCGCCCGGGGTTATGTCCGCCGGAGTTGTCGCTGACGTCCCCGGCAGGAAATCATTACGCTGCCGCGACCCACCCTCACCCAGGAAGTCAAATCCCGCCTGCTGCGCCCGGGAAAGCTTAACGGCGGGACCTCGAGGATCCTCTCGGAAGTCACACAGAACCCCAGCATTCGCGAAGGACAGTATCGATCCTCCCCGTCCTCTACGTCAAACGGCAATGGAAATGGCAAGGCTGCGGCCTCTCGAAGATATTATGCACCATCCGACGATCAAGGAAATTGGCCACCGGAGCTGAACGACTACAACGAGCGATTTTCACAGACACTCAAGGAAATCAAGCGAAGACACGACAGCGTCGTGACTACTGTGGCCCAGGGTATTCTCGAGTGGAAACGGAAGCGTCAGCGCCTGCAAATCGACTCGACGGTTCAATCCTTCCTCGATCGCTTTTATATGTCAAGGATCGGCATACGAATGTTGATTGGGCAGCATATCGCATTGACTGAACAGACTCACGTAAAACATCCACACTACGTCGGAATAATCTGTACCAAGACAAATGTGCGGGAGATAGCCCTCGAGGCGATCGAAAACGCCCGTTTCGTCTGCCAGGATTATTACGGATTGTTCGACGCCCCCAAGGTGCAGCTTGTGTGCAAAGAGGACCTGAACTTTATGTATGTGCCAGGACATCTGTCCCACATGCTCTTCGAGACCCTGAAGAACTCCTTGCGTGCGGTGGTGGAGGCCAATGGTGTGGACAAGGACAACTTCCCCGTCACCAAGGTCATCATCGCGGAAGGAAAGGAAGATATCACAATCAAGATTTCCGACGAAGGTGGTGGCATTCCTCGGTCTGCCATTCCCCTGGTTTGGACGTATATGTACACTACCGTGGAGCAAACCCCAAGTCTGGACCCGGATTTCGACAAGAGCGACTTCAAGGCTCCCATGGCCGGGTTTGGCTACGGTCTTCCGATCAGTCGTTTGTATGCTCGGTACTTTGGCGGTGATCTGAAGTTGATCAGCATGGAGGGGTGAGTAGCGAGCCTTCCTGGCAGGAAATACAAGAAGCACGATGACTGACACCTCTCACGCAGATACGGGACGGATGTCTACCTCCACCTGAATCGACTCTCCTCGAGCTCGGAACCCCTGCAATGACAATTACCAGTCATGAGGGATGGTCGTGTCCGGTTCTCTACTTCCCACAGACTGCATCCTTTCTACTCGGAACCGGATCCATCACCATCACCATCCCAAGGATTGACGCCTATGAACATCGAACGTGCCCGTGCCCGCATGCGCACGCGGGAAGTCTCCGAGCGAAAGCAAGTAGGCGATGCGGCGAGTCTGCTGAACGCTGAAAAGCGCAGATAAGCGACTTCTTGTCTACCACATGAACTCCTTACGATGGATCCTTTTATTCAGCCGTGTTCGCTGCGCGGGAACCAGACACCATGATTTTGGACTCACAGTCTGCTACTGAGCGGACTGTTGGCATTGCTTGAATTGGAAAGGCCATACACAGCCAAAAGAATGATTGAGATGAAAAGCGGAAAGGAACCAAAAAAAAAAAAAGAATCGCAATTGGATATTGAGATATCTTATGCCAACCCGCAAAGAGATGAAGGGTTGCACTTATCACGCCGTCAAGGGAAAAGAAGAAACGGTTTTGATCTACTTAGATACCCCCCCTTGCCATGTTTGGAAAGTAGCCGGATTGTGGGTATACTTTAGATGATGGTGTCAGCCACCACCACTATCTTTTTTTTGTGTTTGTCTTGTTTAGCTCTGGGCTTGATTCTGCTTATATTCTGTGTTCACATCGCGTGTATAGTACTTTTTATGGATTGATGGAAATCACGGGGTACGGGTTTTGTTTTAACGGCCAGCCAATGTATATGAGGCACTTTCTTACTGGTACTGTCCTTGGGGGCGAATTGGATAAGGAGATCTTTCGACATGCGTCTTTTCCTTGAGACTTGTCTTGGGTGTTGGGCTTCGGGCTCTGTGACCCTGGGGAAGTGGTGATTATGGTAAAGCACTTCATGTCGCAGTATAACTGAGTACTAGTGTTCAGTTGACAGTACCTTAGCAGGAGAGAATCCCATCCCTGGGGAGTGACGATCTCATGTAAGGGAAGATCCAAAGATCGAGGCCGCCGCACCGGCACCACCACCAACTAAACCCCTCCGCGCGCGCCCTCTCTCCCGCTCCCTCTCCCGCTGCGACCGCCCCTTGATGCCCCTCCGCTGCCTCTCGGGCGTCGACCCCGCCGTAGCCGCCATACTACTACTATCACTCGTCGTCCCTGTACCCCCTTTCGTCCTCCCGGACGGCGACGACACCGCGGAGGACCCCGCCCCGGCCGCCGCAGGGGACCCGCGATTCGTTCCACTCCCACCACCGCCAAACCGCTCCACTCCCCCCGGCGGCGGCCGCCTCCACCCGGCCTCGTCCGTCTCATACACCTCCTCGACCTGCCGCGGAACAATCAACCCCGTCGTCGTGATGGGCCCGCCGATTCCGACCCCGATCCGGAACCGCCTGTCGTCTTCCTCGTAGTCTACCCCGGACGGAGTGGCAGGTGATGCCGCCGCCGCCGCCGCAGCAGCAGTAGCAGTAGTAGCCGCTGGTGACGCGGTCCCGGATCTCGATGCGGATCCCGATCCCAACCGCATCGGATGCTGGATCACGAAGCGGTCGCCTTGCAGGCTGGCGGCGGTTTCGGGGTCCTCGGGGCTGAGGAGTTTGGCGAGGAAGCGGCGGCGGGTTTGGGGGATGGACTTGTAGTTGGTCAGCCTCAGCCAGGGAACGGTAGGGGTTCAAGATGGGATGTGGGAAGGGGGAGGGGGAGGGGGACTACCTCTTGGGCGGCGAGGGCCTGGACGGTGAGGAGTTCGCGGTCCAGGAGGACGCAGAGGGCGGCGTGGCGCTCTTCGCGGATGCGGCTGCGGAGCTTTTTGTCTTGTTCGAGGGAGGTTTGGTAGTGTGTGTTGGTTGTGCTTGTGGTTGTGGGTTGGTTGCTTGAGGGGGTTGTGGTTGGATTGGAATGGTTGGTGGTGGTGGTGGTTTCTGTGACTGTGGTTGTGGTCGAGTCGCCTAGTGTGGTGCCATTTGTGGTGGGGAATTGGTGCAGGGGGTTTATTGTTGGTCCTGTTTTGATTCGGGTCGTTTAGTAGGTGTGTGTCAGTGTAAAAAACAGAAAGGGACGAGAGACGTACTGTTCTGCGTCCATTGTAGCTGGGATAGCTGCTGCTGCGCTAATACATGCGCCGGCAGGCGGTGCGGACGGCTGCCGATGGAGTCGGAGGTGGAGGTATCGGTGTCGGAGTTGTACGGCTGATCCTCTTGGTCGTTGTCGTCGAGGATGATGGGGTCGTCGTGGTCGTGGCCGTGGCTGTGACCTGAAGGCACGCCGTGGATGTTGGGGTGGAACATGTTGCAACCAGTAACGTTAGCTCTCGCTTCTTCGGAGGATGTTGTCGAGAAACAGTTCACGATGAGGGAGTTGTGTATCGCTGCCTCTGCGGGGGCAAGTCTTGCGATGGAATGCGCTCTTCAGGCGCCGGGGGTGTTCACTATCGAGTGGCCGGATTCGTGATTGGGTGGGACGTGTGAAGTCGGCTTTGCGTCAGATACAGAATATACGAGAGAGCGCGTGAGGTCCTTTTGCCGGTTCTCTGGGACGAGTACAAGCACTCAGCAAACACTAACTGCGGGCGTCGGGTATGCGATATAAGGTGGGGTAGCAGTACAGCGAGGCGACAGACGTATAGGGTCGAACCTGACCAGCAGGATGATCGGTTGGGATGGACGAGTCGGAGTCGGGAGGGCAGGCAGTGGTTTGAATGTGGGGGGCGGACGGCGGAGATGATGCAGTTTTGTTGTCCCTGTTTGCACTGTACTGTACGGAGTATTGTACTGTACCTGTGCAAATCCAACGTCATCGACCGACCGCCTTTTAGGCTCGGCTTGTTTACCGAACAACTATATCCGAGAATAAGCTGCACGGACTCAAGTAGTAGTATTCGAAAGATTGGTTCCAAATTAATCCATTCATCGTTCTCTCAATTATATACTATGTGCTTCTGGTCCATGAAAATGAACAAAATGTTCTGGTGAAGAAAAAGCCAGCTGTGCTAAAGCCATCCATTCCCAAATGTCCCCAATACGGAACTTGTCCCGGTTGCCATCGTTGATCTGTGGTGGGAAAATGGTATCCCTGTTGTGTTCGTGAAGGGGCTGGTGTGACTTGAGTGAAGCATCGGATTTTCAGGCAATGGATCCCTGAGCTGCGCCCAAGGAGAGAATCCTGCTGCATTTCCCCGAGTACTAGTCGTGCTGCTGGGATTATGATTCAAACATTCATTCAAAAAGTTCAGCTCCCGACCCGACTGGCATCCTTATCGGTAGTGCTGGCTGGGAGAGTACTTGGCTCGAGGGCGAAGAAGACCCTCGTGGACTCTGTTGTTGAAGGGGAAGTTATATCTGTAGCATACATCAGTGCTGAAAAAAGGTTCCCTAACACCCATTGAGAGAACCTATATTCTGACCTTCTTGGATTCACACCTCACGTGAAAAGGGAAAATCCATCAACTCTCGCAGACAACCATATCCGGTAACTCCTCAGTAGTAGTAGTCTAATTCGAACTATGCTATGGTCTTTAAAAAAAAGGTATTTGCCTTGCGGCTGGCACTCATCAGCTCTCAACATCCGTCCCATTGAGTCTATCCATCTCCACCTCGAATGAGACCCCAAAAATAATGAAAAGTCATATCCATACTCACACAAACCAAGAAAAGCAAGGCCGAAAATCAATCAGCAGAAGTATGCCAGCATGCGAGATTGATTAGATGACAGAAAATGTGAATCAGGGAAAAATCAACTGCGAGAGGGGGTGAAATCGAAAGAAAGGAGAAAAGTACATCGGAAGTATCTCTAAGAAGAAAGATGCAAATAGAATAAAGGTGCAACGGCCCACCCAGAGCCTATACCGCACAGACACACGCGTCTCTCCTCTGAACGCCATAAAAAAACAATGCCGCTAAAAAATGACTAATGACGCCCTCATCGAAGTGCCGCTGATATCTGAACCTTTTCGTCCGCGTGGCCAAATGGCCAGCCAGGTCGACACGGCGGGCTTTGTGAGGGCTGGTAGTTGATCATTTCACTCTGAAAGTTCGTGGCGAGTGAGAGAAAACCGTCTAACACCCATGCATCAAGGTGTTTTGGGGCCATTCATAACCAGCGCCGTCCCTGAGAGATGTCAGTATACATGAAAAATAACTGAATGAAGGTGGGAAATCATACCAAGTAGTTTTGTTTACATTATGGTAAGCCTCCGGATGTCTGGCAATGTAGTCCGTGGTCTCGTAGCCCGGTGGATCACAGGTGACGCTGGTGTGCTCGGGGTCCTGGTATATCCGAATATAGTCGAATCGCATGTACCCAGGCAGGTAGCTCTTGATGCTCTCGTTGATCGGGGCAAAATTCCAGGCCATGCCCAGGTTCATGACGATCGACAACGGCTCAACGGGGATCAGTCTTTGGCCGACGTTTCCATTAGGTCCAATGGCGCGAGCATCCAGAGTCCAGGTCTTGTCCTGGCCGACAAACCAGGTGATGTCGCCTGTAGCACCGGGGGTGTATTCAAAGGCGTAAACCTGGTATTCCGAGCCGTTGTACCAGTTGTTGTTGAGGTTGGTGAGGCCCGACATAGCCTGCTGATACGGGCCTCCGCGGTAAGAGTTGATCTCTGTAATACTCGGATCATAGACAGCGGTGAAATCTGCGACCCGGTCAGAGAGATAGGGAGAAGAACACGGAGCGAACTCACCATAATCAGGCATATACCAAATATCGAACGGCGCCATCTGCAGACTCTGCGACACGGAGCCGATATAAGCGTTCTGATCACCATTCAAGGCAATGACATTAGCTTCGAGCACGTCAATCTCAGGTGCGCCACGCGATTTCCCTGGGGAAGGATGATCCGCGCCAGCGCACGTGCATGCAGGGAGGCGCATCCCCGGGAGGAAGTTGATACCGTCCGTGGAGCTTTGGTTGGGGGTGATGCCGGCGTCGCATTCGTCGTGGTAGCTATACGGCCACATGCCTTCAGTTGTGGCAGCATAACCAGGTCGGCCTAGATTACCCATGGCCCAAAAGCCTGGCCAGAAACCAGATACATCACCGGAGCCGGGAAGTGAGATACTCGCCTCTAAGCGACCACCGGAGAAGCACAACTTGTTCCAGCTTTGCATCATACCCGACCGATAGGAGACATTGTGATTGGCGAAAGCGTCAAACCGAATCTCAAGGTTTCCATCTCGTGTCGTTACTGCATCCGGGTCATACCACTGTGCGCGACGTTAGTTACCACGATGAGGTTCCACGGCAGACAAACAAAAGCGTACCTCCAAGTCCTGCGTGACACCATACCACAGGTCAACTGCTTGAAAGTAGGCATCATCATCATCGTAGAATGTTCGGCCCGGAGTGTTGAATTCATCCGAAAACTGCATTGCGAAAAATCAGCCACAATTCCAAAGACCAAGCCCGCGGTATGCTGGCTGATTCCATCCCCTTTTGGGAAGCAAGCGGCATCCTTACCACTAACTGCCATTCCTTGCCATCCGCCGTTGTCTTGCTCATGGCTGACTTTGGCGTTTCCGGGTCTATCAAGCCGGTCCGAATATTGGCCAGCATGGGCTGCTGGCCGACATCGAGACACAAGGGATCAGTTTCGTGACATGATGGTCTTGACGGTTTTCTGAAGCTCTCTACCGCCGACCTGGAAAGAAGAAAAGGTAATCAGCATTCATTCTCCGTACAAAACAAAACAAAAAGATCCGGGGAGGGAGAAGAGGAAGGGGGGGGTTGTCTTCCCCCCCCCCGCAACCCCGTTCTCCCTCCCCCGATCAAACTAGATTGCATCCATACATGACAGGGTAGCCGATAAACAACACCAAGAAGCCTATAGTGATCAGGATCAAACCCCCAACATTTGCAATCCCGCGCCTGTTCCATATGTCGCACTCTTGATCGTCGTTGGGGTTCGGTTCGTGCAGGTAGTCATCCTTTTCGACATCCTCGGGGAAAAGCAGCAGTCCCTCCATGGGCATGATGTTGTACTTCTCCGACACCGTCTGCGTGTTCACATCCACCTCATCGCTTCCTGCGCGTGACGGGGACCGTAGATCTTCGAACGGGGTATACACATACCCGCGGGTGTCCGCGCTGACGGCACCCTCGGAGCTCCAGCTCGTGCGCCGCGACGACCGGGTCGACAGCTCCGTCGACCGCATGCTATCCATCTCCTCCCGGTGGCCGCGGTACGGCCGCGGCGGGATCAGGAACTCGGTCGACTCCTGCGGAGTCGGCGACCCCCACATCGTCGTTTGCAACGTGCCATCCGAGGGCGACTGTACCATCCCTGGCGTCAGCGCCCGTCCAATATGCGGGTGTGGCACCGACGCATAGGGATCATCGGAGTCGGCGAAGGGGTCTTGACGTCCTGAGTTCAGCCGGATGTGAGGAGTTCCACGTCCCGTAGATTTAAAGGACATATTGGTGCGATATGGCGTTTCCGTCCCAATCCCAGCAACAATTCCGTGCCGTTCTTAGTTGCTATTGATTCACTGTCACCCGCAAGCACAAGATCTGACGCTGGTCTGTTGATCCACCGTCGGGTCTGTTGTTTCCTGATCCGGTCGACTTGGGGTGAATGGGCTCTGCAGGCTTGTTGACTGGAGAACAGCCTCGCTTGTGTTATGGTCCGGCACTCGCAGCAGACACTAGATCTCCATAAATCACGAAGCAACCTTCTCGACACTGTTGTCCACTGTGGTTGAATTGATGATAGGTTACGCGGTAATGACTGTAGTCGAGGCAAGGGCGACGTAAAGAGGGACTGTTGACGCGTGATGAATTGTAAAAGAGACTGAAACCAATCCAGACGAAACAGTGCACCCAATGCTCACAGACAAGGCCCCAGTGGCTGCACCGACATTAAGATACGCGCGCGCTGGAAAAGGATTGGCAGGCTCACCCAGTTTAGAGGTGGGTGATATTAAAGAATGGTTGAGCGAGGACTGTCGCGCGCAGACAGTGTGGAAAGGAAAGAAAGAGAAGGGAAGCGAGCGATGGAGGGGAAATTCAAAAGAATGGTACAGGGAGAGAGGGCGTGAATGGAGGTTGGTTGGAAGCAATGCGGCCCGTCGCCCAAAGGGGGTGTGGGAAAAGCGCGATGAGTACAAGACTGCAATGGAGTCAAGAGGAAGAAGAGGAAGAAAGTAAGAAGAGGACAAGAGCAAGGATACAGAGAGATCAAGGTCAATTCGGATCTGGCTGCACCGACTTCCAGAGCCTATTTTTCTGGTTTCGCTTTTTCTTCTCCGTTTCCCAAATTATTTCCATGCGGTAAATGACAATGGTTACATAGATGGTCAACTACTATTACGGGATCCTGGCACTGCAGGTACAGTACATACAGGCAGACACTGCAGATTGACTTGACTGCCCGAGGGAAGAGTTTGATCCAAACACAGAACATGATGAAAGTGCAGGCATCCGCTGATCAAGGGACAACAGTTCCCTCTTGGCCGAAGAATGCTTCAATCCTGAACCCTGTGTACCCATTGGGCCCTGCAGTGGAGCCTATCGGCCAAATGTTAGGTTGCTTGCGACGCTTGTGTAAAAAAGAAAAGAACAGAAAAGAATCAAGAAAAAGTAACTATGAGCCCAGCCAGTGGCGCCTGCATGAGAGTCGAGCATCGAAGAGTTATACTTGGATCTGATCGACTCTGCTGCCAGGAACCATGTGATGGAGAACCACTTGTGCATGGCTAGCGTGCAGCCTCATTGCCCTAGTTTGACAAGCAGCAGCAGCAGCAGCAGCAGCAGTAGCAGCCGTAGCCAGCAATAGCAGCATGAACTGTACCTGAACGAGGCAGTACTCCTTCTTTCTTCCTTGCACCTGTGTTTGAACCGACCAGACCTTGGATAACCAACAAGTGACAACAGCAACAACAAGGAGGTGAATGTAGAGAAAGAATCTGGTTGCCGGCGCGAGTAGGGAATGACGGCCTTGGATCCATGGAATCTGGAGATCGCTTGGGCCGGAACTAAGGTACTAGTCTGTTTTAAGTATCGCTGGGTCAGGTTGGAACGGCCACTAGTACTCCGTAAGCAGTCTGGAACTGGAACTGTAGGGGAAATCCCACTAGCGTCGATCTTTCTTACCGTATCATACCGTGCACACTGCACCAGGAAAGAAAACAACACCCACAAAATTCTAGCATTCCTACCGGTACGCAGTACTCTTCGACGGCAACCACCACATTCCATTCACCCATTCACCATTGTTGCCTTGTCAGGGGAGAACTAGTCCTGTCTATACACTTGTATGAGTATAAAATAGCGACCGAGTCTACCCATCTCGATCCCCTGGAGCAGTACATCCTTGGTCTCAGTAACTTCGTTCGTTACCATACACATACTCAATACTTGGTCCTCTCACCCGCATCGGCCAAGGTTCCGTAACCTATAACCTGTAACCTTGTAGTCCCCCGAGTCCCCTGTAGGCCGTAACTCAGTTAGCCTCCCCTATTCTAGCTGTGATCCAGAAGGCAGCTAGAGATCACGCACAGACAACGGCAACCCTATTGGCGCACTGCTCGCCTGCTTCCCCCTGAGATGAAATGTCGTTCTGTCGTTCCCCCAAAGATATCGGGTGGCTGGTGGATCGTGCTAGTCAACTCACAATACTGTTCAGGGTGTGCCAAAATCAAGGCCAAGAAACTGCTTGACATGCTTCACCTCCAACTTATAGGGCCGGTCATCCCCCATTCACGCTCAGCACTGGGCATAGATTACCGTAGTGCCTACTGAGTGGTAACTAGTTAGTGTAGGCCAGCAGTTCGTCCCGCCCAATGCACCATGACTAAGACCATCTTCAACAAACCTTAACTAACCACCGGATCAAGATCAATAGACCATCCTTTTCCAGAACAATACAGAGTTTACCACATCGAAGATCTACAGTTTCAACAACTAGTTCCAATCCTGCGATGACGAAGCCCTGATGCTTAATTCGCAGGTCTTGGATAGATCATATCTCACAATGACAGATGAGGTGAAAGGCTGATTGATGATCCAGGAATATCGGTCAATCACCTGAGGGAGGGCGTTCCGCGCATCCTCTGCCTTTTACCCCACCTAACGAACCATTGACCTAAGCCATGACCAAATCGAACATGAGAACACCCTTTAAGACAACCCAGGGAAGGGTCTAGAAACTTTCTTTTCCGGCTGAGAACGATATATATAACTGATCGGTCAGTGCTCAGTCTGATACCTTGGAGTGACATTCACGACAACGGGCTTAGACAGATAGTTTTACAGCCGCTCATAAAGTATGCTTAGGCTGAGGCACATCTTTGTACGGGCAACTCGAGATATATATTGAGGCAGATGGCTATTGATCGTTTTAGCATAAAGGTGCTTGTGAGATTACAGGAACTAAGTGACTATGTCTCTTCCATCCGGGCTGATACGTGTTTGCTCACTGCATGACTCCCGCGATATATAAAAAGGCATCCTGTGTGTCCCGGCTAGCAACTTACAACCACGATCTGAGCAGTGTGTTCACTATTTAATGGGGATGACCACTTGGTCACCAAGATATCACCCGTGATTCAGTCACTGTGAAATCAACCGGAGCATATATATGCAGCCGAAGCTCAGTTCACAACACAGGGCTATATACACACATCCACAACTTTTCCTTTTCGACAAAACCAATCAACCGCTCCCACCCCAAAATCGCCAACTGCAACAGCATAGGTATATAAATATAAGCTCAATAGATACTAACACTTTCTACCTTCAAAAACCCAAATACCTAAACAGCACACCCACCAATCTTCCTACATCTACACTGAGGCCTAAATATTCCCTAGAGATGCTACAAAATACTGCCCAATCCAATCAATCCCCCCAGTACACCAACCCCCCCCCCACTTTTCCTCTAAGGATAAGCCAAAAGAACAACAATTTCATTACCTCATAAGAACAATATACACAACTCACACCCCCCTTCACTTCACACACGACAACCTTTAAAAACCTTAAGACTCAATCGCCTTAGCCCTCAACCCCACAAGCAAGCCGCCGTCCGCCTGCAAAGCCACCACATAATACTCCACCCGCGCGCTCCCGACCTCAACCCGGTAGACCTTGACGTCGACGTCCGCCTCCTCCACGCCGGACGCCTGGCTGGCGGCCGCCGCGCGCACCGCGCGCAGGGCCGAGGCGTACTGGTTCTTGGGGTCGAAGGACGCCGGGGAGAGGGTCTCGATGGCGGAGGCGAGGTCGTCGGTTTCGGAGATGAGGTTGGAGAAGTTTGCTGTTGATGTGTCATATTATTAGTTGAGGCCTTCTTTTTTGGTGGTTTTGCTTGCAAGAGAGGGGGGGGGGGGGGGGAGAGATGGAGTCGAACGTACAAGCATCAGGCCACACGCCCCGATGGGCGCCGTCCCATTTCAGCGCGACCGGCTCGAAGGGCTCGTCGGTTTCGGAGATGTAGAATGCGTCCACGGAGGTGAGTGGGCCGGGGATGCTGACGCCCGTGTGTATGGTTTCGGTGCGCGCGGCACCACCCCCGCTGCTGCTCGTTTGTTGGTTGTTTCGGGCGGTGTCGAGGTCGGCGTTGGCTTTGTTGAGGAAGGACATGTAGGCGTCGTCGGAGGACATGGTGCGGGTTGTGGTGGTGGTGAGTTTGGTGGTTGTTGGGGTTGGGGTGGCGATCCGGGCGGGGTTTCTTGATAGTAGAACGAGAGTGGTTGTTGGACGGTGGACGGATCGAGGTATGCACTGGTGATGGTATAGAGAGGTTCGGGGTCGAAATGGTATGCACAGTTGAGTGGGCTGTTGGTGGGGAGAAGAGGAGTGAACAGTGGGCAAGGTGGGAGAAGAAGAAAGTGATGAAGCCCAATGCGAGATACGATCAATGACGCAATTGCCGCGCCCGCTGGGCGGCCACCGTCGTAGAGGGACGCTCATCATCTGATCGACTAGCCCAGGAAGGATGGGGGGTTACTTTGGAGAAGGCAATGAAGACTAAGTTCGAAATGGGTTTCTAAAAGGTACTGAGGCGTATGTGGTACGGTACTAGTCCGGTGTAGACAAGTTTCAAGTTTCGGGATCTTGGGGTGGAAGGCTTGTTCCTATGGATGGCAAGCTTTTTTTTTCACGCACAAACCAACCGTGCACTATGCATCAAATATGCTGGCTGATTCCTTTTCAGCCAGGGTAGTGATCGATACTACAGTTCTCATTTTCTACACTACAGAACACGCATGATTCCAATAATTTGGGGCATGAATTAACTTCTCATAATGTTGACGTCCGACTACGTAAACTAGACCAGAGGGAAAGGCCCGACTAACTTTCCAGTCAGGGGAGCAGACTTGAAAGGTATTCGCTTTTTATTGAAAGGAAATATAATTCGCACTACTCCATCCCGAAATGTCCCTAAACACCCTAAGCAGAGGTAGCGAGGTCCTTCTTGAGGGTACCCAGGAAGGCGCGCTTCTCCTCGGCGGTCTGGAAAGCACCGTGTCCGAACTTGGACGAGGTGTCGATCCACTTGAGCTCGACCTTCTCGGTGGCACGGCGGTTGGTCTGGGGGTAGAGGGTCTTACGGAGGGTCATGACACGCTTCTTAACACCAGGGACGGAACCCTTGAGGAGAAGGAAGTCGTTCTTGACCTCACCGTAGCGGACGAAACCACCAAGACTGTGGGCGATGGATTAGCGCGGCTGCTAGCGGAAACCAGAAGACACAGGGTGACTTACGGAGTGATCTGCTTCTTGGAGATATCGAACTCGGTGGAGGCGTTACCCTCATCGGAGCCCTTGCCAACACGGAAGACCTTGTGGTTGCAAGAGGTACGGTGGTGGTAACCCATCTGACCGGCACGGGCAACAGTCCACTGGACGTGGCTAGGGTGCCAGGCACCGATACAAGCGACCTTACGCAGACCCTTGTGAGTCTTACGGGGAAGCTTCTTGGTGCCCCAACGGCTGGTGACACCCTGGAAACCGTGACCCTTGGTGACGGCAATGACATCGATCATCTCGTCCTTCTCGAAGATGCTGTCGATCTCAATGGGCTTCTCGAACAGGTTGCGGGCGAAGTCAACCTTGTCGGCAACGGAGCCACCGTTGACCTGGATCTCCATAAGGTGGGCCTTCTTCTGCTTGAGAGGGGTCTTGCGGATCTGAGTGTGGGCGAGGACACGGACGACAGTGCAGTACTTCTTGACGCGCTCGAGCTCGCGGGTGATGGAGGCACCGCTCTCCTCGGCGTGCTTCTTGGTGTACTTGGTGAAAGCCTTCTTCTTGCTCTTGTACCAGTTCTTGTAGAAGCGACGCTTGACCTCGTCGCTCAAGTGCTCAGCCCAGACGGTGGTGAGAGAGCGGAGACCACGGGGAGTCTCGATGTAACCGACAACACCGACAGCGACAAGCTAGAGATGAGAAACATGTAAGTGGTGGCTCGAATCGGGGGAGCGGTCGCCCCAGCAGGGCCCTGGAAAAATGGTCTTCCTCCTGATGGTCGGGGTCGGTTCACGTACAGGAGGAGTCTCGATAACAGTAGCAGCCTCAACAATCTCCTTCTTGTGCATCTTGGCACCGGGGCGGTCGAGGTCACGGACAACAGTGGTCATACCGGCCTTGTAACCCATGGAGGCGGTCAAGTGGACGGGCTTCTTGGGGTCATCCTTGGGGAAGCTGTCGCAAAGAAAAAAAATTTTCAGTATACTGCCTCCCAAATCGCGATTGCATAAAAACTTTTCCATCCTCGAAAGACTGACCTCTTGACCTTTCCACGGTGTCTGGCGGCGCGCTTGCGAGGCAAGTAGGCGAGGGAGCCTGTAGCGACCTGTGTCAGTACCCAGTCCATGCAAAAAACTTCATAATCCGATGTCGAGCGAGTGGTGAAAAGCAAGAGGTTGACGAACCGTGCCGAGGCGCTTCGTACTTCCGGTGACTCCTGAAAATTAGAAATCCATCAGCGATTTGATTCCTTCCGAATTGAGCGTGCATATATCACCGGTGAGGGCGACTTACATCTTGACCCTGTTGTCGTTAGTCGTCGAAGTGGTGAGTGAGAGTGTCTATCTCTGAATTTGGCGGAAGTCGTATTTTGCACGCTTAACGAATTGTGGGCTGATCTAAGCGAACTCTTGGCGTCGGCTTCCGAATGGGGTTAAGCGATGGACGGGCCCGGCTTCTTCCTGCCTCAGGCAGAAGTATTCTGGCAACCAAACTCAGTCGGAGTTCGCTCCCACCGCCAAACATGAATGGAGAATTCACTGACACACACACCACTTTTTCTCATCCCAGTCAAATTCTCGTCCATGTGTCTCCAGTCGGTGGGACCTTTGCCCCCCCTCCTTCCCCTATTCTTTCCTCTTCGGGTTTTCTCCCGAAGAAACTTTGCGTGCTCGGCCATGATCTACCCAGATGTGTCATCTTCCCTTTTGCCCCCCCTTTCCCCCAATCCTTTTGCAACGGAACATGCTCCAGTGGGCCACACGGTCGCACGCTTAGGACATCCATACCACCTCGCATTCTTTTCCAGCCCCAATTGCTTCCCCAATACTAGTAGTTCTCCACGCTTGAAATGTATAGGGCGAGGCTTGGCACGTTGTGCTTTTACGGTTCGAATCTCAGCTTCTTTCTTACCACTTGCTGTATTGCTGTGATGTGGTACAGGCCTTTCTACACTGACTATCCTCCTGTTATACAATCGACTTTGAGTTTGCCTCAATTGGCACCCGCTGCAATCAAGGACCCTTTAGAATGACTAGTATGTTTGAACGGAGAATGCGTTACTTAAGGGCTAAAATTGTAGACACTCAATACAGAAACCGATAACCATAAATAACCGTCCCATGAGTTGCCAAGACTACAATACAAACAAGCTCTCGTGATAAAACAGCGGGCGAACAGAGTGGCCAAAGAGGATTGAAGAAAAGATATATAGACGAAACCAAGGAAAGGGGGAAAAGGAAGGGTAACGAGGGTAGAGAGGCGTCTCATAGTAGAATTAATCGTTGCGAACACTGGTTCTTGATTTGGGCGTCATGTTACAGCAGTCAATACACCCTGGAGGGGCATGCATGCAAAGGACATCACATCACCGAGCTCTAGACTGCAGGAGTAGACTCGGTTTTCGCTTGGGCGGGCTGGGACCCACTGGCCAGGACGCCATTGCTGCTGTTGTTGGCACTAGCGGAGGGGCTTCCCTTAACAGCGGCAGAAGCTCTCTTCTCATCGTCGCCGTCATCGTCGTAGTTCTCATCCACGTCCATTTTGCGTGCCGCGGGCTCGTGGGCCGGGGCTTGTTCACTGCGAGCTGGCTCCTCCTTGACAGGAACGGTGGCAGACGGCGGGCCAGACTGGGGACCATTGGAAACCGTAGCCGGGGTTTCGGACATGGGAGGGAGACTAGGGCCGCCGGCCGGGTGGGGGGGCATGTGCTGGATGGAAGGCAAAGTTTGAGGGTGATGGGCCGCCTCAGATGGGTGATAGTTTTCATTGACTCTGCGTTGGTCCTCACGACGGGCCTCCGAGGAGCTACGGCGCTGCATCTCTCCAGGGGAAGGCATGCGGTTGGGAGGAGTGACGCGGCGAGTCATCTGTTCGTCCAGGCGAGCACGGCTCTCCTCACTAGCGATTTTCTTGGCAGGACCAGGTTCAGAGTCCCATTCTCTACCCCGCTTCATAGCAGAGCCAGGACGATCCTCACGCTCGCGGGCAGCCGCTTCTGCGGCACTGATGGCAGAGGCAGGAGGAGGTGCGCCACCTGCAATGCCAGTGCCACTAGGTGGCACGGTGGGGCCGTGGTGGTACTGTTGGTGTGGGTAAGTGGAGCCAGGCGAGGATGGCCGTTCGTCACGAAGGGGCCTGATTTCCGTAGGTGGAGTGAAGGGGCGATGGTAAGGAGGCAGAGTACCGCCAGGAGTAGGTGCACCATTGGCAGCACCAGGAGCAGGAGGTGCGGCGGGAGCTGGGGGCAATGGTCCGCGTGTTGCCGAAGAGAAAGCAGCAGCGGCACCAGGAGTGCGATCAGACGCGGGAACATTAGGGTTGGCGAGCTGAGGAAGGGTGTGTCCAGGCCCATAAGCGTTAGGGCCGCCGGGCAGAGTAGTCTTGGGAGAGCGAACGGCCGGCTGAGGACGCACGGCATCGGGAAACACTCTACCTGGCTCCTGTCGCGGGCTCGGTTGCTGAAGGGAGCTGGGAGCACGGAGAGCATCGCGGTGATCGAATCCGTTGGCGGCTTGGGCTTGAACCTGAGACTGGACTTCGTTGATGCCACGGTTCCAGTCAGCAATCTGTCTCGGGGGGGCGGGAGCCTGCGGGGGTGGACCACCGGTGGGGGCTGGTGCACCCCATTGAGGCGCCGGAGGTGCTCCAACACCGGGTGCTTGATACGCTTGTGGGTGGACATCCTGGGGCTGAGGAGCCGGGCCGTTGCTTTGGCCGGACCCTGACAGCTGGCTCTGGAGGAGTTGCAAGCGGGCCTTGATGTGAACATTGGTCGGATCCAGGTCAGCAGCGCGACCGTAGGCATCAAGTGCATCCGCAATCTGGTTATTGCATGACTCATACTAGCGGCGAGGTCAGCGTTCGCCCTAATGACACCTGAAGGACTGTGACCTACCAGAGTTCCCAGATCGTACCACACTTCCGAAATGTATGGGTTCAAGCGGATCGCACGGGAATAAGCATCCAGCGCATCACGGTACTGGTTGATCTGATAATACAGGACACCAATGGAGCACCAGAAAGTCGGGTTGCGTCCGTCGCGGTAAACTGCCTGTTGATAAGCTTCATACGCCTTGGGATACTTGGCTTGAGACATGTAGCAGCGACCCAACAGATACCAACTCTGGGCATCGGTGTTGTCTATTGAATGTTACGTCAGCGTCGAATTGCGAGTGGACGAAATGTGCGATGCATACCTGCGCTGACGGATTTCTCCAAGTATTCGATCGCTTTCTCCTGACTAGCATAGTTGTTGCTTTGCTGATGGTAGAGCCATCCCAGCTGTTGCAGGACCTTGGCGTGATTGGGGTCCCGGTCGAGGACCCGTCTGTAGGCTTGCTGCGCGGCATCGAACTGTGGCTGGATTAGCTGCAAATCATTCGCTGTATGGTTGTCCGAACTTACATCTTTCTGCTGTTCATGAACGTGGCCAATTTGGAACCAGATATCCTCTTCCGTTAAGGGACGGGGAGGGTCTGTCACAATGTATTTGAAGCACTAAAGATTACTCATTAATACAGGATTCAACAAGTCCACGGCAGTGGCAGGCCATCTGCAAGATACATACCTCCAGACTCTGGTTGAACTTCTGCTGCTGCTTGTATATTATGCCCAGCCTGAAGTAGATTTCGTTGGCCTTTTCGAAATCGGGCGCCATGCGCATGACTTGGGAGAAGGCTTCTTCGGCGTGATCTAGGGAGCCATAGCGATCATAGAGAATACCAATTCCATACCACAATTTGGGCTCCTGCCTTTCATCAGTATCTCTATTCGTATGATCAACGATATTCAACCGGTTACCGACCTTTGGATCACGGAGGTGATAGAGCGCCTGTTGATAGGAAGTGTATGCCTCCTGCAAGTTGTCCATCATCAGATGACAATGACCTAATCGAGTCGCAAGTCAGCGATAGATCAGACACTAAACAGGTTATACGTACCCAGACTGCCCCATGTTTCGCCACTGGTGGGATCCAGCTTAAGGATGTTTTGCAGGTACTCAATCGCCTTGGGAAACTGCTCCTTTGTGCGCAATATACAAGAGATCGCATTCATCGCAGGGATAGACCACTGATTGTGTCGCAGCGCTTGTTCGAAAGCATTCATGGCACCATCAAGGTCGCCCATCAATTCAGTGAGCGCTCCTTTAGGCAGATAGTTAGCGGTGGTCCAGCAGAGACGACGGCCAAGACAAGTGGCCCTACAACATCAATGCCATT
This sequence comes from Aspergillus brunneoviolaceus CBS 621.78, assembly GCF_003184695.1. NCBI lineage: Eukaryota > Fungi > Ascomycota > Eurotiomycetes > Eurotiales > Aspergillaceae > Aspergillus > Aspergillus brunneoviolaceus. The sequence continues at coordinate 200,946 of NW_020290802.1, forward strand.
ATAGATCTACGTACCGATTTGTAGCCAGACTTGTTCATTCAGAGCAGCAATCTTCTGCGCAGTAGTCAAGGGCGGGCCCTTCTGGCTCTGGGATTGCAAGGGGAGGTGACCATTGACCTGCGGATGAGCTGCGAGATGGCCATGGTGAGGGGTCACACCCCCCGTAGGTGATGGCTGTGTGTGGGCCATTATGTTGATACAGGATTAAGCCGAGACGCGACACAACCGAGTGATGCGGATCCTGACTCTTTATGCTCCCATGCACTTTGCGACACGATGATGCAACGAGCGCTTGTGTTACGGCGAGGTCACACAATCCAGATACAGGCGGTCGCGCAAACTAGACTTAACCACCTGGAATCGAAACGCGACGGGATCCCGAAACGATTCACGCAAGACGGTTACTGCCAAAGCGAAATCGAATCCACGTCGCGACGGCGGAAGGAGGCGATGGGACGACACGGAATGGGCCGTGGCGCTGTCAAGCTCGAAAGATATACGTATATGCAAGCGCTAAAGTACTTGCACGGTCAATCAAGCCCAATACTGCGGCTGGGATCTGTATATGATGGATGAGTGACCCGCCGGTAGGAAAGTTGACAGGAACACGACAAAGCAAAAAAGATCGAACGGCAGAACTGAACAACAACTGGGAGGGGGGGGGGCGATGAAGCCGAATGACACAAGCAAGGGATAGTGAGATAAAAAGGCGGAAAAGGGAGAGAAGAGAATTGAGGAATTAGGGGGGGGAGGGTGAAGTGACAAAGGTGAGTTTAATTGGCAGGGGGAGGGCGAGCCAAAGCGAAAGGGAAAAGGAGGAGAAGAGGCAAAGGAACAGAGAAGAGAAAGAGAGAGGAAGAGAGAGGAAGAGGAAGAGGAAGAGGAAGAGGGAAGGTCGAGGGGCTGGTGGTAGAGAGCGAAAAACGCCAAGAGACGCTAGTGGTTGTGCAGCTCTGAAGCAGTCAACGAAACCCAAGGAAAGCACGAAAAAGCTGAGATGGTGGTCGTCCGGCGCCAAGCCGAAGACAGGCAGCTCGACCTCCAGGAACGGCCTAGCGGGTGGGGACAATCTGGAGTCGTGTCCGCGGGTATTTACAGTTAATATTTTCCGGGCGCCGAACTTCAGTTTGGGTCTGGGGGGCGTTGCATTCGTCCCAGCAGCAGCAGCAGCAGCCGAAGCAGCTACAGCAGCTACAGCAGTACAGCAGCATACATGCGGAAGTTTACTATCTGCTTTTTTTGTTGGTTAAATTTGTATACCGGGACAGCGGTGCTTTGATTCAGTGCAATAAGCACTCGGATTGATGCCTGAGGCTGTAAAGCTAGAAGCACACTCCACGCTACTCCTAACTATAGCTCATACAATGAAATAACCTCATTCATTGTACTCTTATAATGATCGTAAACAAGAGTATGATGATATATATCCCCCCCTCCATGCGAATCGCTGTTGCGCAATTAGCGAACAACTCTAGATGAGGGGTGAACTTTTACAGTAAGAATTGTATCACCATCGCGGGAAAGGGCTTAGTGTCAAATGTTGGCAGGCGGGGGCGAATGCGATAGTGACCTGACCAGTTACGGTACATAGTCCTATATACCACTGAAAATCTAAAGGGAAAATGGGACCAGGCATAGAATCAGCAAAGTCGATGAATTTGATGAGTGCGACTGTAAGAGACTGACTGTAGAGTGCACACTACAGAAGGAAACGGGGGGTGGACCGCGCATGGGGACGGGCGGAGTCAATGGGAGAAAAAATAAGTGGGTATGGAGTCGAACCGCCCCGAAACAGGGCAGTGTTTGACGAGGATGCAAGCGCCGGAGCCAAAAATGCACCTTCAGGGATGGGGAGGGTGGTAAGTCTAGCACGAACCCCCGGCTGTGACTCGCCGAAAGACTGCAGGTGGACCATGGTCAGCCAGACCCACCCGACCTCACTTCCCCGTGCCACTTTGTCATTTTTGAGAAAAAAAGATTATAAAAGAAAAACAAAAGGATAAAATCCCAAAAAAAAATAAAAAGAAAAAAGAGAAACCTACTCGAGTAATATTCTCTTTCCCAATGAATCAACCGCATTATTAGCGGAACGACGCCAATAATTTCTGCCCGCGTAAGTGGGGCTGCAACCGACCTACATGACTGGCGTATGGCCATAAATGCATAAGCTCAACAACCTAAGCTCCCGAGCAAGCCTAGATAGTCAGGCATGAGGCATGAGGCGTACTCCGCACTCGGACCACCTGCAAAAACCCAAATGCTGCACTTGCCAGTCGCGCCCGTCCTGCCGCCGTCCCCAATGACCTCCTCCCACAGTGCCTCAGGGCTCTAACGGACAATACATGCACTTGCGTAAAATCTACTCGTACTGTACATATGGCGTAGGACCCTCTGCAGTCCAATCTTCAATCACGCTTTCTCCATCCCCCTCTTCCATGGCTCGATCCGAAATCTCAGTACTCCGTACTCCGGCACAACGATAATCGATCTACTACTACCCAGCCTGAAAAGCAAGTCAAACAGTCAAACCCTCTTTAAATCAGCCCCCCTTCACCCTTCAACTTCAATTTTTCACCAGTTCATCTCTCTTTCCCGGCTGTCAGACATGAAGGGCCAGCCACTGTCAGTGCGGCAATCTTGGGCTGGCTGCACACTGCCGGCTATGCTCAGCCGTCTGGCAGATTGGCACAGTCCGTGTGGACTTGCAGCTGTCTGCATGGGAGGGGTAGTAGACGTCAGGTTCAGGAGGCGAATATGGACGCTCTACCAGGTTGCGTGGTTTGTGGTACAGACAAACATTGTCATCACTCTGTGCGAGGAGAATGGATTTTCTGGTTTCCTGCTCTTTTCATCCCTCCCCCTCCCTCCTCCCCTCCTCCCACCCCTTCCGTCATGGACTGTTAAGAGGCTGCTTTTCAGCCGCGGACTGCAGCAACGGGCTTACCTAAGCGCCCGCCCAGATCCCAGATCCCACGCATGAGAAAGTTGTGCTAAGTCAAAGTGTACAGTACTAATGGATGCCTCCGGCAACAGCCACGGATTCCTAACGGATTCCTTGGAGTGGACCTTACCCGATGCTGATCCGTCGGCTTTTCTGTTGATGTCTCGATGATCTTGATACATCACCTGGGTGTGGGCCGATCCTTTTTTCTTCTTCGCGCGCTTTTCCCCCCTTCCTCCCCCTCTTTTTTTCTTCCCTTTCTCTTTTTTCTCTTTTGGGATCAATGCCCTTCCATTTCTTGCCCTCTTTTCCCTTTTTCATCATCACATAACATCTGGCTGGCCCTTTCTTCTTCCCTGATGACCTCACCACCCTTCCCTTTCATCTTGTGAGTAGTGAGAAAAATGCCACCTTGCATTTTCGTATTTCTGGACAGACAATAAATAATCCTTGGCCCTAGACACGGCGGTTGATGCCCTAGAACTTTCTTTAGATGCCGGTCCAACTCACCGCAGGGGTCTCTCCCCAACTCCCCTCAAGGCCCCGACATACCAGCCTAGACTCGGAGCCAGCCGGTAACTACCTAGTACCTACTGGTTTTCTCCCTAAACTCCTACGGGTTGGTCGGGGTTTCCTTCGGCCAGGTCAAGAAAACGCCCCCTTCGTGATTCTTACGTTAGGCCCCTTTTGTCGGATCCGAGCATCGACCTTGACTTTTCCTTCGAGTAGTTTAGTTCGCACCTAATCAAATTCCTGATAGATCCGCCCCAGAGACTGTGTCCATTGCCAATACGACTGAACCGGTGTGGTTAGGTGGCTTTGAATGGCATTGAATCTCAAACAGATCGAATTCCAATGGAAACGACAGATTCAACCCGGCACGGCAGTATGTCAGATGAGGGTTCTGCTTGTTCCTGTTGGGTTGAGACACTGATCCCGTGGTGGAGGGACGGTGCGTGCCCTGGCCTTTCCTACCTACACTGGTTAGTCCTGATGTGTAGTACTCGGTCTTCGCGACTTTTTTTCCCCTCTCTCTTCCAGCCCTGAATGGAAGTATCCGACCGTCCGGAAACCTGCCAGTCAGAGGAATCCACCCACCCACTCCATTCTTCACACTTCATACTTCCTAGACTACGTGCCCCAGTGCCCACCCCGAAAGGAAAAAAAACCCCCACATACTACTGACTACGGGTTAGATTCCGCCTAGCAATGTATCTCAAACACGAGAACAGGTGTGCACATTACATCGGCGATCGAGTCGGTATGTGGGTTACTCAAGAGGAACAGCAGAAAAAAAAAAAAAAGGTAGCATTTGCAGAAGACACGAGTTCGTACGGACCCGGCTGGCTGCTCTTCGAGATGGATTCCATTTTGTCTTACCGTGCACAATTCGGGAAGGGATACACATACCTAAGCAAATGAGTTGTGCTCTGGCGGTAGGCCATGCGACCTGAATAATCTGAGGAGATGCGGTGTGTACACAGGGTCGTCAGGCATGGCAATCGACAGGGCTATATATACCCAATGTCAGTCTCCGTAGGTGGGAAGGCTTCACATCACCCACTCCCCCCTTTGACCGAACCGGCTGGGATGACAGATTACCTTCTCACACCGTCCCTCCCCACCCGGCGGTAAGAATTTACTACAGTATCGATCCCATCCCTGTTTTTCTCAGATGCAACTATCACCACTTCATGCATGGCGCCTACTGGGGAGAACAACCCGGGCAAATGTACGGGTACGGAGTGTACTCTACAGTGCCTCCATCATATGTGCGTGCATGCCTGCAGCAGTCTTGCAACGACTGAGCTCGGGACACACAAAACAGCCCCAGTACCAGCCCCGGTCCGCGCGGGCGGGCGGGCGGCCAGCCAACCAGCCAGCCAGCCAACCAACAACTCCAGAAATCCCCTTGTCAACAAATAATAACCTGGTAGTAGTACCGTACCTACTAAACCATCAACACAATAAACGATGAGTCTTTCAGTCCAGGTTCAGGGTTTTTGAGTTTCTTTTCACCTTTGCCCCGGCCCCATCCCTCTCCCTGCCTGCATGGGACTCCTGCTCCTGCAGTGTACAGTCCCACAGTCAGAGTGTCTGTACGGAGAGTACTGTACAACAACCCCCACCATGTGTGACTACTATCTTTGACAGGCTGATCTGGTGACTCTGCTACGATCTCTTGCACCAAGGAGAAATTGTGCAATGTGTTACTGAGTACCAGTTCTGCACGCGTGCGTGTGTGCGTTGCGCTGCATTGCGACAGCCTTGTGTAGCAGTAGTGCTGCTGTATAGGAAGGGGCCCGCGGAGAGGCAGACCATGCTCCGCAAATATAACCTAGCTAACCCACCGAGCCAGGTACTTCCAGCCCTGGGAATCTAAACAATAAGATAAGCAGCAGCTACCGCCAACTACCGGTCCTGTATGTCTCAATTTGAGTAGACGGGAGGGGAGCTTCGTCTGGGTTCTTTTGCATGGCTTCGCAAGGATGTTTTCCTTTTCTACTTTCAAGAAAAAACCCCCCAGATTCAGCAAAAACCTTCCATCTCGATAGTATACCGGGTAGGTAGTTTCTTTCTTCCATCTCATAGATAGGGGAGGAATCTACGATCCGGAGGAAGGCATCTCCCATAAGAAAAAATCACCCCGTTACACAACATCATGCAACCCATCCTATAATTCAGTAACCTTGTTTACGGGACTAGCAACTACCGGTGCTGTACTCCGTACCTAGTCCGGTACTGTCCCCTGAAAAGAAAACCAACAAAAAGGTCGCCCCGCTCAGGATCTTGTATAGTTATATATTTCTTCATCTCTCCCACTGCCGCAGGGTTTAGAAAACTAATATCGCATTCCCCAACAAGATGAACCAGATGACTAGTTTCCATAGTCGGAAGCGAGAAAGAGAGTCTACCTAGCTAGTGTTAGTGATCGAAAGCATCTCATCTCATCACCCTCCCTCCGGGGGAAAACCCACGGTGGACGTGTCGCGCGCTTCATCGTCACCCACACACCCACCGGGGCCGGCCGAGAGAAGGGCGGGGAGTGAGTGAGTGGGAGGGGAGCCACCCACACCCACCCGTCCACAAACACACACAATGACAGTGACCCCCCCGCCTCTGCCGTCTGGCATCTTGATCCTTCTAGGAAGATCAAGATAAAAAAGAGGGACAGCACAGTAGTAGCCGAGCCGAGTCTGCTTCGGTGGGATCGAGTTGGTGATTATGCTGACCCAACTGCTGGAGTATATTCTTTGCTCTGGTGGGCTATAACTACCAGTATTGACTGAATTCTCCCGTGGCTTTACATTGTTGACCCAATCTGAGCTATTTATCTAGAGAATCATAATGCTTGTCTTCGATCTGTAGGGTGATTGCAAGATCGGCCTGAGGCTGCGCTGCGGCTCGAGCCACAGCAACAGCAACACCCGGTGCTGCATTGCCATTGCCATTGCCACTGCCACTGCCACTGCCACTGCCATTGCCGAGGAAGGGACGGAGGGCCGCTGAGCCCACTGGTGCACTTCAGAAGGATTTCCTTCAATTTAGTTTGCCTACTACCTAGTAAGCCGCAGGCGGGACAATTTAAACCCCAGGCCTATCATCCACTTTCGTAGGCCTCCGAGATTGCAGTGTTCCATGGCAGGGCTGTAGTGCCTTCATGACGGGAAATCAATTCAGTAGGTACGGCAATTAGCTGAGGCCGGGCTGACTTGAGGGTCCCTTTCCAGCGAGTAGGTAGTAGGCCGGGCCCGCCACCTCATCCTTTGCCAACCCAACGGGTTGCACAATAGCTGCAAGGTCATTGGCTCTTCGGACGGGTACTGTGCTGTAAGTTACCTACTAGTTACATCATGTGACTCGAAGCAACGCGATGCACAATATTAGCTAAGCGCAAGCACTAACTTAACTTATGCTGCGGAGCTACTGAGACACCCCCCATTTATGCACAGAAGTTAAGGCACCGTTAGGCAGCCAGCTGAACTGGCCCGGGGGGCTGAAACATGCAGCACAGGGCCCCGGCTGGCTGCCATGTGAGACTGTCTCTTGTTGGGCGCGAGGTTGGATGGAGTACTTCCAGAAATCTGCTGTCAGGACGGTGGTAGATTCCCAGGGATTCGACATCACAGGCAGGTTTCCGTTCCGATCTGGCCTAAGTTGCCTGTGATAGTAGTGTATATCTGGGATTGGACAGGTGTAGCTGAGCTTGGAGACCGTGTCTGGATACTTGGCTCTAGACGACCTACATACTTGTGGTATAGGATGGGTGTGACCTGCTAACTAACTTGCAACCGGGCTGCGTGTCCTCTCGGATGTGTGAATTGGTATCAGGATTGGATCGCTACTAAACTCCCCTCTCTGCTTTGCTCATCTTGACCGCAATTCTTGAATAGGTAGCATCCCATCCTCGAGAGACATAGGTCGTGGTTCAAGTTCTACCAGTGCTCCTTCCGTTCTCCCCCCCCCTCCTCGAGCATGATCCCACCAGCTCGATAATCTGGGTTTATCCCGAAAGCAAACTACAGACTTCATATATCGCACCACCATCCCAGAGGACTTCTTCGCTGGAACCCCCCTTCAACTTTTTAACATCGAGTGACTCACCGAGCCAGGTATTCGACCTGGCCAGGATGGACTACGGTGAGCGGTGAGTTCAAATCCTCAACGTTCGTATTCTGGAGATTGGCTACCTCTTCACGAGTATGCGATCTCGCTATGGTTCATGCTAGGTCTCGCCAGCAGACGTTTCTCACCCAAAGAGACCAGCGTCTCCACTTGGGCTAGATGCTGTCCCGCTCGGAGTGACAATCTGGTATTCCTGGGATTATTCCTCTCTGTTTATACACGGAATTGGCCCGTGGTCTGCAGCGTGTGAGCGCCTTGAAGTAGGAGTACTGAGGCTGTGGTGGGACCGTCGAAGCAGGATTATGGGTTGAACGGTGGTTAGGTGGCATTTTAGCGGAGCGTTTGTCACCAAATCTCAACCAAAGGGGGGAGATGGCTGGTGGTTCCATACAAGTTCCATCAAAAGGAAGAGTACAGTACCAGAATCAGGACCTGCAGACGACACCAAGACTACAATAGAGGCTTGGGTTTCCTGCTACTTCCGCCTGGTACACCGAGAATGTAAGACCATTCTCTCGCACGACCCTAGAAAGAACCCTTTCTCTGTTACCTTTACACGAAGGCTGGGAAGACTTGAGATGATGAATGGCCTTTCCGCTTGGGACCGAAATCTTTGATTCATATCCTTGACACGGTTAGGCGGCTTGTGAGTGTGCTGGGGACCGTGGACCATTCCGTCACCTGTGGTTTTGAGAATTTGTATGCCTGACATGAGTTCTTGGTGGACTATGAAATAGCAAGGGCAGAGTGCGTCTATCAGCTTGGAGACTACCGGTATGCATTATTTCACCAGGATAGCAGCAGAATGAAAAATGAGCGGTGATGTCGCCAGACTCAGGAACGCCCACAGGGGACGAAGTCTTGTTTTCCACTACACAAAAGAACTCTTGGGCGATTGGGCAAAGCCCCGGATATCTCCTGGAGCGGTGGTGAGATATCTGGAAGTGTCTTGTTTGACAAGGGGATAAGAAAGTGGCCCTTTTACTTCTATAGCGGCATAGAAAGATACAATTCGATATCAACAAGGGGTGGGTCTTGTGACTATCTTATTATGTCTGTGGTGGGAGAAGGTATACTGAGGTTTCAAGTAGGGAGTATGGCGTGGATGTGTATGTGCTAGCACTGCCCGAAGGGGAGAGAAGAACGTATATAGACGCGACTACCTGATGTAGTGTTGTACTAGAGGTCTCTATCTCCGAAGACCATGGAAGGAGCTTGAGATCCTACGGAAGCAGGCATGCCGGTGGTGTCTTGGTGGTGAGGTAGAGTAGGGGCTAGTATCTCCAGCACCTTTGATAATGCCAACCGGCTTGGCACCATAGCTCAATGATATGTTCCAACACAGCAATTATCCCCACTGGTTTGAGATCAACCCCACAAGGTTGGGATGAGGCTGAGGTCCACAGAGCGGAGCTCCAGCACTTCGAGCAACCACGCAGAAGCATAGCACTCTCCGAGATGGCTGGCTCATACCATGCAACATACGCCGCAAGCTATAACCCTCTTGCTGGTGACCATCAAGACTCATGGCTCAATGCTGGATTCTCGGCCCCCGAAGCCTCTGATCAACGAATCCGACCTAACCACACATCTTGACCTTAGCTGCCATATTCCCATGAACATACCCAACTCACCTCACAGTACACCTCCAACCATGCAGAGCTAACCCCAACAAACCCACTTGCAACCACTGGCTCGTCCCTCCATACCCAGTGTCACAGAGTGACTCAGTAGACAGCAACACCCCAACCCAACTCCCTAAAGAATCGTACGATCCTTGTCTCCACCCACCGAATCACGACAGCTCCTTTTCGAGGCTCAATCCTCACCTACTTCTCGCATCGTCCCATCCCTACTGTTCGAGCTGGAGTGGTGGGACCGGAAAACATCTCCCGTGACATCGGTGCCCTGCTCGGAGCAGCAACGATGACACTATCTGCAGATAACGGATCCCCCGACAAGAACAAGAACAAGAAGGGATGGCCCGGTCGAGTCGACGGGGCGAGCTGCGTCATCGATGTGGGCGCACGCATTGCGCACCTGATTGAGCTCAGACGATATCGGGTTCGTTCCTCATCGGCCTGTCGGATGCAGGGGTGGTTCCGGGTTTGGGGAGGTGCGTCCTTGGTATCGGTACCTGCGAGCCAGTCTCCTTGCAGGGGAGATGAATTTCTCGGGATGAGGAAGGGGAAACATGAAGCTGTGGGTTTGGTAGCTGCTTCGGTGGCTGAGGTGTGCCGTTGGTCTGCTTCAGATTGGATGCGGTGGTGAGGACGGATTCGTGTGCTGGTTAAGGGGGAATACCGAAGAAGTACTTCAAGCCATACACTATACTCCATCAACGATTGTGCGCATATATTCGAGGCGATGTTTTGCGACGAATTGTCTCAGAATCCTAGCCATGGAAACGATGGAGAATCAACTCTATGTTCACTGCCTTCAGCGAAACTACATCCAGGCGACGCAAGGGTACATGAACCTATCAGAAACAAAAAAAGATCAAGTCAGACCTCTCCGCGGTCAGTGATGAAGCAAGCTCCCTCCTGGAAATGATCAGGTGATCGATAGTAGCCAGGGGTGGTAAGATTCGGATTATATCAGAGCTGTATACGGACGTGCGGGGGGTCAGGAAAAGTCATGGTCGAGCACCCAAGGACTGTGCCCATGACTCAGGCCGACACTGAGAGTGCCATAAGCACTAACGAGCCTCAATCAATTGCGATCCCAACGGGAGATGTCTACTCAGCCCGACACTCAACCACGGATGGTAAACCCCCGGTGTCTTCTCCCGCAGAACAACCCGTAGGACAACAAAGATGCTTTAGGGTTCAAAATCCGACCGTTCTGAAAAAGGGGGGAGGGAGGGGGGAAGAGAAGGGGAGGACAACCACGACCCGTCACCCCCGCAAGCTTCACATGCATGGACTGCTGGGGTAGACCGTAGACGTGGACTATGGGCGGATCCCAACTTACAATGTATGACAAACACAGTCATAGTTGTGCCGGAGCTTTCCCCTTCCTCTCTCTCTCTCTCTCCCTTGTTGTTCGCGGCCATGGGTTTCACCGGCGGACTGCACCATACAGTCCAGTCCACTATTGAGCATCATCATCATATTCTCCTAGGAGGCTTGACCGGCATGGAAGCCACGCAAACAACCGAACGGATCGACCTTCTGACCAAGCAGAACAGTTGTTGCAGCCTAACGTTCTGGGCATGGCAGGCCAAGACCCGAGACTCGGTTGGATCTCCTGGCGGACCAACAGGACTGGTTTGCCCAGCCTGTGATGAGCAGTGAAACTGTGCGACTCCCCTCTTTTCTTCTGAATCTTTCTTTTTTTTTTTTCTTTCGCCCTTCTGGTCTTTCTCGTCTTCCTCGGAAAAATCGCTATCACGAGTGCCCAGGGTCCAAGACACGCACAAGCCCAGACGGCAGTGGACAGGTCATGTCATGACTCCTTTCTTCTTTCTGCCTCCCTAAGTCCGAGAAGGTTGCGATTGAAGCCGGAATCAATCGATGCGTCTCGGGCGGAGATATCGGAGAGAGTATCGATCGTAACCACTCAAGATTCGAGGTCAATCCATCTGTGTAAGAGAAGTGAGCACTATGTAGTCCGATTCTGTAGGAAGGAAGGTAGGTAGGTAGGTAGGTCAGTAAGCCAGATTGCGTTTAAGGAGATTGGAAGACGATCCCGACAAGCGCTAGAACTAAACAATCCCTAATATAAGTACGTAGGACAAAACGCCGCGAGAGGAAATAAGAGTTGGTGAAGCGCCACCAGGCGTCGGCGTTACCTAATTTATTGACGGATCGACCAGCTGGACACGGCAATCCGGCTGCGAAAGTTGAACGATCCTAACTCGCCCACGACTTTGGCACTTGGGTTTTATCTTTCATCTTTTATCTACTCCGTACTCGAGGTGTCTTTGCACCCGCCAATGCTCGGCGGGAGTTCAGATCAGTCAGACTCGGTCTCTCGGTCAGTCAGGGTTTGTTGGTCTGTTCCTTCCCACGGAACAGGCAGGGTCTAGGCAGGCTTGGGGAACCCCCCCCGGAACGTCATGCTGAAGTGGGATGATTCTTTTCCTGGAATTTTCTCCGCATGGACTGCGAATCTAATCTAAATAAATGAGGATTATTTTTATCCTGCATTAAATCAATCAATTACATGTCATCTCAGCCTGCATCTCTCAGACCACACCCCTCCCTTTTTTTCCCCTGGTCTGGATCACGGCAGTTGGCCAGTTGGGGCTGGGTGTGCCGCTGCAGGCGGTCGGAAGGTAAAAAAGACCCCGGGCTCCGGCATTGACTTAGCGAGGGTGAGCGGTAACTAATACTACAAACTGGACCGGGGACTGTAAGTAGGTAGGGTAGCATTGGCCGATTGGCCCCATCCCATGGTGACGCTATGCTGGAAAGAGGTTAAGTGACTTGGCTATCATCCCGCCAAGGCCAACAATCCATCTCCGAATGCGGATCACGAACAAATGACTCTCGGCCTGACTGGCCACCGCATCCCCCCGCAGAGCCTTGGCGTCTTGGCAGTTCAAGTGAAACAGAGCCTGACAAAAGAGAGGGAAGGATGAAGGGGAATTATCTTCTGCCACTGCGGTTCCAAGTTGTCAGATAAAGATTCCACAATTAAAACTGTATGATGATTGCGAATATGAGACAAGAGTACGTACTCATATACATAGTTACCCGTAGTGATGGATGAAGGTAAATCATCAATCACCATGGCCCCAGTCTGGGCCAGCCCTGAATACTACTCTCGCTTCTTCCTGCTATTCTCTTCCTCTTCCTCCTCCTCCTCCTCCACCGCCTCCTGAGTCTTTTCCTCCCCCTCATCCCTCCCCCCTTAACTCAGACTCTTAACTCTTCCTATGATTCCTGTCATTATTCTAATCCTATCTCCTCTCCGCGCTGTGTCCGCTTCCGGCTGAACTTCCCCCCTCCCCCCTCCGTCCGATCGCTGGAACCACTACCACCATCAACTTCCTCCCTCTCTCTTTCTATTCTTCCTCTCCCCCCCCTCCCAAACCTACCCTCCAACCACGCTATGCTGTTGGCCGTAACACGCTTTTGACGTTGCCCATGCCAAGGGCTCGGCAGCTGGGCGTCTTGGCAGCGAAAAAAAGAGTTGCTTTCAACCAGAACTCCCTCCCTTTCCGCTGTTCCTGTTCGTCCTGGGAAATTCGACATGATCATCTTTTCTTGTCTTTTCTTGGGAGGTTCCGCTCTGTAACCTCGTCGTTGTCCATGGCATTCGTATAAGTCGAAGCTCTCTCGTCTCCTCCTCTTTCCGCTCTCCTCCTCCCCCCTCCCCCCTCCCCCTCTCTCTTCCTTCCCTTGTATTTACTTCCTTTATTCTGCCAGATATACAAAAGATCTCAGCTTCCCCCCCCTGCTTCCTCTCCCTCTCACACACACAACACAGACACACTCAGTGCCTCCCATCC